>NC_068422.1:72202212-72449712 GCF_023373465.1 Oncorhynchus keta | reverse complement strand
AGTCAATGTGGAGGCTACATACAGGAGGTACCGCTACTGAGTCAATGTGGAGGCTATATACAGGAGGTACCGCTACTGAGTCAATGTGGAGGCTATATACAGGAGGTACCGCTACTGAGTCAATGTGGAGGCTATATACAGGAGGTACCGCTACTGAGTCAATGTGGAGGCTATATACAGGAGGCTACTGAGTCAATGTGGAGGCTACTGAGTCAATGTGGAGGCTATATACAGGAGGTACCGCTACTGAGTCAATGTGGAGGCTATATACAGGAGGTACCGCTACTGAGTCAATGTGGAGGCTATATACAGGAGGTACCGCTACTGAGTCAATGTGGAGGCTATATACAGGAGGTACCGCTACTGAGTCAATGTGGAGGCTATATACAGGAGGTACCGCTACTGAGTCAATGTGGAGGCTACATACAGGAGGTACCGCTACTGAGTCAATGTGGAGGCTATATACAGGAGGTACCGCTACTGAGTCAATGTGGAGGCTATATACAGGAGGTACCGCTACTGAGTCAATGTGGAGGCTATATACAGGAGGTACCGCTACTGAGTCAATGTGGAGGCTATATACAGGAGGTACCGCTACTGAGTCAATGTGGAGGCTATATACAGGAGGTACCGCTACTGGATGTGGAGGCTATATACAGGAGGTACCGCTACTGAGTCAATGTGGAGGCTATATACAGGAGGTACCGCTACTGAGTCAATGTGGGGGCTATATACAGGAGGTACCGCTACTGAGTCAATGTGGAGGCTATATACAGGAGGTACCGCTACTGAGTCAATGTGGAGGCTACATACAGGAGGTACCGCTACTGAGTCAATGTGGAGGCTATATACAGGAGGTACCGCTACTGAGTCAATGTGGAGGCTATATACAGGATGTACCGCTACTGAGTCAATGTGGAGGCTATATACAGGAGGTACCGCTACTGAGTCAATATGGAGGCTATATACAGGGGGTACCGCTACTGAGTCAATGAATTATACAATTCAGTATTGGTGCACAACTTCTCCTTTAAATATCAACGGGGTGCAAAATGTTCTGTATTTGTGGAACAACCCAAGTATTAATGTAATATCTTGGGCTCCCGAGCAGCACAGCGGTCTAAGACACTGTATCTCAGTGCAAGAGGCATCACTACAGTCCCTGGTTTGAATCCATGCTGTATCACATATGGCTGTGATTGGGAGTCCTATCGGGCGGCGCACAATTGGCCCAGCGTTGTCTGGGTTTGGCCGGGGTAGGCCGTCATTGTAAATAAGAATTTGTTCTTAACTGACTTGCCAAGTTAAATAATGGTTAAATAAATGTAAATATCCTTTTCTCGCCCTCTCTCTCTAGGTGGAGCCACAGTGATCTCAGCGCCCTCTCACCTCCAGGACTCCTCAGTGCACTACAACATTCCAGAGCTGCAGAGCGCCCCCAGTCGGCCGCCCCCGCCACACACACACCCTCACACACACTCCATCCAACACCCGCACCCACACTCCATCCAACACCCGCACCCACACTCCATCCAACACCCTCACTCACACGCGCACCCGCTCCCCCAGCCCAATGGTCAGCACTGCCCCCCGCAACCCCACCGAGAGCCCCCAGGAGCGAGGGAGGAGCAGTCTGCACCAGAGGACTCAGAAGAAGAGGAGGAAGTGGAGGAAGAGGAGGCCCCAGTACCCAGGTGGCAGGGGATTGAAGCGATCTTTGAAGCCTATCAGGAATACATTGAAGGTAAGCAGTCAGTCACTTGTCTGTTTATTTAAAGGCCCAGTGCAGTCAAAACATCATTTCAGCCTGTACATTTAAAAAGTATATATAATATTATTATTATTGTAACTATTATTTATTTGGGTCTGTTTTAGTGGGGTGAAGTTTTGTCAGTGAATTAGTTAATAGACCAATAAGAAAGAGAGTTCCAAACCTCTCTGCCAATAACAGCTGGTTTTCAGTTTTCCCCTCCCCACTCAGACTCACAGACACTCCCAGTAAAATTTTTGCTTGAGAAATTGCTATTTCCTAAGAGGCTTTTTGTTGTTGACCATTTTAATTGAAAGCAATCACAATAAGGTACTTAATTGGCTGCATTGGACCTTTAATGACTAATGTCCTTGATTTTGGAATCGTTCATATATGGTTGAAATCTAGAGCCCAATGGACATTTATGACTCTTTGGTTATGAGTAGTTGTAGCGTATTCCCAACACTAGAGGGTGGTATTTATCTTTTTCTACTACTCTCTGTTGGTCCAACAAATAGGATGTAAACAGTCAAACATACATACACACACTATCTGTAATGAGTCTTGTGTAGTGAGTTGTGTGCTGTATGCTGCTTGTCTGTGGCAGTATGGTCTGCTGTAGCTCTAGCTGTGTCCTGCTCTCTGGTTATTGGTACATGGGGAGACAGGCAGGCAGGCAGTGTTAGCGTGGATGCTAATGAGACCCCAGGTCACATCCCCTCAGGCTCATTGTTATTATCTTCTCCTTCCTCTCTCCCTCTCCTCCTCTGCCTCCATCCTCTCCTTCTCTACCCCCCCCCCCCTTTTCTTCCCCTGCCTTCGGTCCTCCCTCCCTCCTTCAGAGCAAGGTGTGGAGCGCCAGGTGCTGCAGAGCCAGTGTCGGAGACTGGAGAACCAGCACTACAACCTGAGCCTGACAGCAGAGCAGCTCTCCCACAGCATGGGGGTAAGACCCTGTCTGCTACATCTATCATCACTGAGCTTCCTGCAAATCGTTTGGAGGAAATATACTGTCTATTTTAATCAGCTATGTTCAATTGTATTCTTCATACTGTAAAATAATATTAAATAATGCCACATAATTCTAAGCAAATGTGTGGGTGAGTCTGTATCCTTGTGCTGTGTTTTGTTACTTTCTCTTCATGGTGTTACATTTTTGTTAATATGGTTTTATTGACTCTACTCCCCCCCACTCTCTCTCTCTCTCCCTTCTTCTCTGTTTAAAGGAGTTGATGTCTCAGAGACAGAAGCTGGCGGTGGAGAGGGAGAAGTTACAGGCCGAGTTGGAGCACTTCAGGAAGTGTCTGACGCTGCCGCAGCCCCACTGGGCCAGGGGAGGGCACTACAAGGGTTACCCCCCCAGGTGACAGCTCCACTGGGCCAGGGGAGGGCACTACAAGGGTTACCCCCCCAGGTGACAGCTCCACAGGAGAGAGGGATGAATTCATGGATTCATTGATAGATGGATGGGGCTGCTGCCAGCCTGCCAGGGACGGTGCCACCAGCCAGTGGTCTGTGATAACCCTGGGGTCAGAGGGAGCAACAGGCACGTCACACACGGGGCAAAGCTCTAGGGCGGCATGGTCAACACACACACACAAACATACAGAGGAACACACTCACACCATTCTCTTCAGCAAGCACCAGTTACTCTCTTACATTGCAGTCCCAGCCCCATCCTGGGCTCCCCTCACTGCCACGACCACACAGACAATCCTGTAATCGGAGAGCAGCTCAGCCCTGGAATGGGTGTGGTCACGTGACAGAGCGCCATCTACTACCAATCCAATGCCCCTACCTCTGGCCAACTGGACAGGACTGAACCTCCCAGCATCTCTCCTGGTGGCAGGTCAGGCCAGCTTTCAAACTTGAAATGCACTTAAAGAGAAAGACCTGAAGAACTACCTGGTGGTACTGTGTTACGACAAAGAACTGTTCAAATTAGGGAAGAACTTACAAAATGCACATTTTGGAATGAATAAAGGAAATGTTTTATTTCGAGATGAGAATAAGAATTTAAAAGGTGCTTCAGCCTTGTATTGTAAATAATATTAAGACTAAAAATAATTTTGTATGTTTTTATTACTTTAATCATTGTTCTTTTAAGAAGAAGAAAATAAGCCTGCCATTTTTTTATATGTTCATGCTTTTTTGGGTGAAACAGAAAGCTTTGCTTTTAGTGTTTGTTCTGCTGCTGGTCAGGACTGCCCTGTTCAGAGGTGTAGATGGAAGGAGAAAAGGAGAGAACATGCTCCTCTTCTCCTCTTCCCCTTTGACCCAGCCATGTGTGCTGCCGTAGCAGCAGCCTGAGCTCCAGCCACAGCCCTCCCTCCCCTGGCCTCCAGGCCCCGTAAGGCTCACTGAGATGGGGGTAAGACCTAACTCCAGGCCCCACAGGCCTCCCAGATCCATGTACTCCATCAGAACACCAGGCCCACACAGAACCCCTCCTGTCAAGAACAGCGTGTTTTACCACACCCCCTGTGTGAGTAGTTACCCACGGGAAAGAGTGAGTGACAGCTACAGTTACAATGTCATCCTTTATTTCTCTCTCTCCTTTTTCCCCCTTCAGCTCCAGTCCAGGGATGGGCGCTTGTTAACTGTTAACTGATAACTAGACCCATCTCTCTGGACCTTATCATTAAGCACAAGGGGCACAACACCCATTATGATGAGACATTCATATCACTAAACCCACAGAGAGGAGGGAACAATGCAGACAATACCACGTCAAGATTATTCTCCTTTGTGTTTGCCATAAAAGGAAATAGTGCCAAAAAGTAACCCTCCCTAAAACAAAAAATATCATGAGACATTTAAACCTCCAAATAGATTAATTAAAATAACTCCCTGAATTGAAATGGCCAACCCACTTCTAAACATATTATATTACTACATTTATCCCACTTATCATAATGTCAAAGCTCTTGCCAACAATTGGTTAATGGACAATTGTTTTTCACTTGAGGGCCCTCAAATCCAAAGTCTATTAAAGGTTCTCTTTTGCCAAGTATATGAATCATTGCCCTGCACTGCACTGTGCATCTATAGTGTCTGTTTTCAAGCCTGCATCAGTGTCCACCTCGCTGCTGGCCATAGCTGTTCCCCAGTCTGTCTATTCCCCTACCTTCCTTCTGTGGGAGTGTCTGGCCTTTTAGCCTTGCAGGAGGACCTCCGGCAGCATAGATCGCAATGCAGCGTGGGTATTGTAGTGCTGTCAGTCAGTGTTGACAAGGCTTTGAGTATGTAGTCCTAAAGGGGTTCTGTTTGAACTCCAGGCTGATGCTGTGGATGTGAGATGACAGGGAGGGGAGGGTGGCTGCAGGTCTGGTCCCTACATCCCTCTTTGTTCCACTCCTGGTGAGCTCTCAGAGAAACACCCAGTTAGGGAGGCGGAACCATGTTTACAGACCAGAGCAGAGCTACGATAGGAGCACCACTTGTCAATCAAACAGCAAGCGCTACCACTGAGTTAAGCAGCCAATGAGTTAGTGGGAGGACGTTAGGCCCTTCCCCAGAGCCTCCTTACTCTACTACGCACGCACACGCAATAGGCCCCTGACTCTATGGAGGATGTCTAGACTCTAGATGCTGTGAAACTCTGATTTTTAAAATGTACTTGTTTGAATTAATTGTAATGTAATATATTATTTGTTGAATGTAGTAATTAGGTATTTATGAATATATTGCTGTAATTTCAGACAAAAAAATAAAAGAAAATATTTCAAAAATGTACTTGAATAGTCAAGTCTTCTCTTGGTACCATGTCTTCCTGCAGGTTCACTGCATCCTTTTTCAGTATCTGAGTAAAATTCTAACTCTGATGTGTGTTTAACAGTGAGACTGCATTGAGGTCACACATGTCTGATAGAGATGGGGATTATCAATTAATTGTTTCTACTACATTGGATTTACCATCTGGAAGTGGTGTGTTGGAGGACCAGTAGGGGGCACTCTTCCCTCTGGTCTAAGGAGTTCCCAATGCCCAGGGGCAGTGACAGGGACATTGCCCTGCGTAAGGTGCAGCCTTTCAGATGGGACGTTAAACGGATGTCCTGACTGTGGTCATTAAAGATCCCATGGTACTTACTGTAACAGTAAGTGATGTAACCCTAGTGTCCTGGCTAACTTATTATACTCCTCAATCCTAATTGGTTCATACTGTGTGTCACTCCTCACCTCTACACCATAAAAGCTGATGTCTGGTGAGAATTCTGGCACAAATGGTTGCACCCATAGTTGTGTATGACTAGAGATTCATCCAGTCATAAGGTCATTTAGCAACATTTGAGTTTATGTTTTTTTTATGGACATGACATTCTCATTCTGGATTGGATAGATTTGTATAACTCTTATTTCTGCTTGTAGGTATTAAACACTACCTCCAACAGAGGACTTGTGGATTGGATAGATTTGTATAACTCTTATTTCTACTTGTAGGTATTAAACACTACCTCCAACAGAGGACTTGTGGATTGGATAGATTTGTATAACTCTTATTTCTGCTTGTAGGTATTAAACACTACCTCCAACAGAGGACTTGTGGATTGGATAGATTTGTATAACTCTTATTTCTACTTGTAGGTATTAAACACTACCTCCAACAGAGGACTTGTGGATTGGATAGATTTGTATAACTCTTATTTCTGCTTGTAGGTATTAAACACTACCTCCAACAGAGGACTTGTGGATTGGATAGATTTGTATAACTCTTATTTCTACTTGTAGGTATTAAACACTACCTCCAACAGAGGACTTGTGGATTGGATAGATTTGTATAACTCTTATTTCTACTTGTAGGTATTAAACACTACCTCCAACAGAGGACTTGTGGATTGGATAGATTTGTATAACTTATTTCTACTTGTAGGTATTAAACACTACCTCCAACAGAGGACTTGTGGATTGGATAGATTTGTATAACTCTTATTTCTACTTGTAGGTATTAAACACTACCTCCAACAGAGGACTTGTGGATTGGATAGATTTGTATAACTCTTATTTCTGCTTCTAGGTATTAAACACTACCTCCAACAGAGGACTTGTGGATTGGATAGATTTGTATAACTCTTATTTCTGCTTCTAGGTATTAAACACTACCTCCAACAGAGGACTTGTGGATTGGATAGATTTGTATAACTCTTATTTCTACTTGTAGGTATTAAACACTACCTCCAACAGAGGACTTGTGGATTGGATAGATTTGTATAACTTATTTCTACTTGTAGGTATTAAACACTACCTCCAACAAGGAGGATGGAAAACTGTTAGGTGTAGTTGAATTTCTCTGGTCCAAGACATACAGCCAAGCAGTCATCAACATCCACTCTGTGTCTTTTTCTCCACACTCTCTCAAAGGTGCCTCTGGGAATACTATCACTTTCAAAATAAAAGTCCCCAGGGTGTAAACAATAACGGTGCCTCAACATTACAGTAAAATAAAAGTCGTAACAAAAGTAAGGCTAGAGATTTTTATATCAACATAATAAGTCTAGGCTTTAGAGCTTCCAATAGTACATATGTGTTACATCTCTGATTGTTTTGCCTGCCTGCTCTCATCCTTTTTGTTCTAAGCCTCTCTCACTTCCTTTCTGAATTGTCTGACCCAACAAGCTGCATTACTACACATGCTCTTAAATGCCTCATCATTTTCCACAGGAGGTTTTGTACAGTTGTTCTCTAATTCAACTTCTGGACAAGTCAACAGTTCCATCAAGAGTTTTCTTAATTTACCAGAATGTCCTTGGCCTGTTAGTTGACTCTTTATCTCATAATGTATGTATATAGTTGTTGCCCAAACTCTAGGATCATAATGTGATTGGGCAGTTGTCAGGCCATCCGTATTTACTTTACACCTTGCTGGAACAGAGGTAAATATGGGGAAGACTGCTGTGGAATTGTACACGTTGCTTAATGCTTCTGATCCATGTTGGTGACTCCATTGTTTTGCCTTTTCCAAGAAAACTCTCTGTTAGTGTTTCCTCCCCATCTAGAAGTAAAACACAGAAGTTGGGCTCTGGATAGTATGTGCCTAGACTGAAGCATTTTGCTGTCTCATTTTGAATGCCATTGTCAACCTGGCTTGGCCTCTTGAAATCCCCCTCCGGAAACTCATAGTCTGTTGACATCACTGTGAGTATTAGAGTGCTTTCTGACTATCTCTAAATAAGAGCTGTACACTTGGTTAAAGCTTACAGTATCAGCGTCAATAAAACTGAAATAGATCAGATCGTCAGTATCCTCTCAACTCTCTAACAAGCTTTTTAGTTTCTGCATGATTTTTTAGATATTCTCTGATATCCGTATGTGGTACTTTTTAATATATTTTTTAATGTTTAATGTTACCATTGGGTCCCCAGGTAAATGAAATATTTTTAAACCTCAGTGTTGTTTTTTCCTCTTATTCAACCAGTTGAAACAGCAGCTTCGTGAGCTCAGGAACATCTTTGCCATTGAGGCCAATGATGATGGCCACGTCTTTCAGGAGCTCCTTATCTTCCTCCTTAAAGCCTGTATCCTCCAACAACGTCAGTAACCTTTGAACCTGTGTGTCACGTTCTGACCTTAGTTCTTTCGTTATGTTTTTTTTATAGTATGGGCAGGGAGTGAGTTGGGTGGGTTGTCTATGTTCGTTTTTCTATGATTAGCTATTTCTGTGTTTGGCCTGGTATGGTTCTCAATCAGAGGCAGCTGTCAATCTTTGTCCCTGATTGAGAAACATATTTAGGGAGCCTGTTTTCTATTGTGTTTCGTGGGTGATTGTTGTCTGTTGTGTGTCTGCACCAGCCAGAACTGTTTTCGGTCGTTTCTCTTTGTTATTTTTGTTATTTCCACGTTCATTTGAATAAATATGGACACATACCACGCTGCACCTTGGTCCTCACCTTCTTCTACCAACAACGGCCGTTACACTGTGACTCGATTTGGTCCAGTGGTCGGCTGTTGTCAGGTAGTGGGACCCACATGGGCACATTGATCAGGAACTTGATATTTTGATCCTGGTTCTGCTTCTGGGTTTGTCAGGAGAAACAAACACAAAGCATGTAAGGTTAGAAAATGAAAGTACTTTTGGTTAAAGGTCACTGTTAGAAATTTGCAGTATCCCTTGGAGAGGATATATTTAAGCTGAAGCTCATTGACCTCTAACTGTAATTCATAGATTTGAGCCCAGATGTTGTTCTACTACAATGACACTGTTGTTGGCTCACCTGACTGGAACCCTGGTTGAGCTCGTTCCTTTCATCTTGTCTTCCTCCCCTGTACCTCTTCCTACTAGAGGGCCCTAGCTGTGGGGTGTTGTTCGACCTCTTGGCACCAGGGGGAAACCTTGCAGCTCAGTATTCTCCGAACTGCAGAACAAAACAGGAATAAATCATGCTTTTTTTAACAGCTAAGTTATAACAGTAATAGGAATAGTTACTTGGTTTTCCTCCAAAACTCCCTACATTAATCATTTTCACCAAATGGTGTCCCCACTATCCCCAATCTCCCTACTGTATTATGTGGTCGCTGGTTTCTGGGTTGTTGACATGAGACTGTCTGGTGGGCGGCTTCACAGTAGAGTCTGAGGGGAGAAACAGGCTATTCAGAGACTTGGGGAGGGAGGTAGAGAGACTCAGATTGAATGTGTAGTGATAAACCATCCTCTTCTCACCTGGTGATACTTTACAAACTGAGACGTCTACAGATTCATCAGACGCCTTCCCCAAACAGCAGGAGAACTTTTAGGAGTGTGGTCGCCAAACAGCAGGAGAACATTGAGGAGCGTGGTACCCAAACAGCAGGAGAACTTTAAGGAGTGTGGTACCCAAACAGCAGGAGAACATTGAGGAGCGGGGTCCCCAAACAGCAGGAGAACATTGAGGAGCGTGGTACCCAAACAGCAGGAGAACATTGAGGAGCGTGGTACCCAAACAGCAGGAGAATATTGAGGAGCGTGGTACCCAAACAGCAGGAGAACTTTAAGGAGTGTGGTACCCAAACAGCAGGAGAACATTGAGGAGCGTGGTCCCCAAACAGCAGGAGAACATTGAGGAGCGTGGTCCCCAAACAGCAGGAGAACATTTAGGAGCGTGGTACCCAAACAGCAGGAGAACATTGAGGAGCGTGGTACCAAAACAGCAGGAGAACATTGAGGAGCGTGGTCCCCAAACAGCAGGAGAACATTTAGGAGCGTGGTCCCCAAACAGCAGGAGAACATTGAGGAGCGTGGTACCCAAACAGCAGGAGAACATTTAGGAGCGTGGTCCCCAAACAGCAGGAGAACATTTAGGAGCGTGGTACCCAAACAGCAGGAGAACATTTAGGAGCGTGGTCGCCAAACAGCAGGAGAACTTTTAGGAGCGTGGTCCCCAAACAGCAGGAGAACATTTAGGAGCGTGGTACCCAAACAGCAGGAGAACATTTAGGAGCGTGGTCCCCAAACAGCAGGAGAACATTTAGGAGCGTGGTACCCAAACAGCAGGAGAACATTTAGGAGCGTGGTACCCAAACAGCAGGAGAACATTTAGGAGCGTGGTCGCCAAACAGCAGGAGAACTTTTAGGAGCGTGGTACCCAAACAGCAGGAGAACTTTAAGGAGCGTAGTACCCAAACAGCAGGAGAACATTGAGGAGCGTGGTACCCAAACAGCAGGAGAACATTGAGGAGCGTGGTACCCAAACAGCAGGAGAACATTGAGGAGCGTGGTACCCAAACAGCAGGAGAACATTGAGGAGCGTGGTACCCAAACAGCAGGAGAACTTTAAGGAGCGTGGTACCCAAACAGCAGGAGAACTTTAAGGAGTGTGGTACCCAAACAGCAGGAGAACATTGAGGAGCGTGGTCCCCAAACAGCAGGAGAACATTGAGGAGCGTGGTCCCCAAACAGCAGGAGAACATTTAGGAGCGTGGTACCCAAACAGCAGGAGAACATTGAGGAGCGTGGTACCAAAACAGCAGGAGAACATTGAGGAGCGTGGTCCCCAAACAGCAGGAGAACATTTAGGAGCGTGGTCCCCAAACAGCAGGAGAACATTGAGGAGCGTGGTACCCAAACAGCAGGAGAACATTTAGGAGCGTGGTCCCCAAACAGCAGGAGAACATTTAGGAGCGTGGTACCCAAACAGCAGGAGAACATTTAGGAGCGTGGTCGCCAAACAGCAGGAGAACTTTTAGGAGCGTGGTCCCCAAACAGCAGGAGAACATTTAGGAGTGTGGTACCCAAACAGCAGGAGAACATTTAGGAGCGTGGTCCCCAAACAGCAGGAGAACATTTAGGAGCGTGGTACCCAAACAGCAGGAGAACATTTAGGAGCGTGGTACCCAAACAGCAGGAGAACATTTAGGAGCGTGGTCGCCAAACAGCAGGAGAACTTTTAGGAGCGTGGTACCCAAACAGCAGGAGAACATTGAGGAGCGTGGTACCCAAACAGCAGGAGAACTTTTAGGAGCGTGGTACCCAAACAGCAGGAGAACATTGAGGAGCGTGGTCGCCAAACAGCAGGAGAACATTGAGGAGCGTGGTACCCAAACAGCAGGAGAACATTTAGGAGCGTGGTCCCCAAACAGCAGGAGAACATTTAGGAGCGTGGTCCCCAAACAGCAGGAGAACATTGAGGAGCGTGGTCCCCAAACAGCAGGAGAACATTGAGGAGCGTGGTACCCAAACAGCAGGAGAACATTTAGGAGCGTGGTCGCCAAACAGCAGGAGAACTTTTAGGAGCGTGGTACCCAAACAGCAGGAGAACTTTAAGGAGCGTGGTCGCCAAACAGCAGGAGAACTTTTAGGAGCGTGGTCGCCAAACAGCAGGAGAACTTTTAGGAGCGTGGTACCCAAACAGCAGGAGAACATTGAGGAGCGTGGTCCCCAAACAGCAGGAGAACATTTAGGAGCGTGGTCGCCAAACAGCAGGAGAACTTTTAGGAGCGTGGTACCCAAACAGCAGGAGAACTTTTAGGAGCGTGGTCCCGAAACAGCAGGAGAACATTGAGGAGCGTGGTCCCCAAACAGCAGGAGAACATTTAGGAGCGTGGTCCCCAAACAGCAGGAGAACATTGAGGAGCGTGGTACCCAAACAGCAGGAGAACATTGAGGAGCGTGGTACCCAAACAGCAGGAGAACATTGAGGAGCGTGGTACCCAAACAGCAGGAGAACATTGAGGAGCGTGGTACCCAAACAGCAGGAGAACATTGAGGAGCGTGGTACCCAAACAGCAGGAGAACTTTAAGGAGCGTGGTCGCCAAACAGCAGGAGAACATTGAGGAGCGTGGTACCCAAACAGCAGGAGAACATTTAGGAGCGTGGTCCCCAAACAGCAGGAGAACATTTAGGAGCGTGGTACCCAAACAGCAGGAGAACTTTAAGGAGCGTGGTATCCAAACAGCAGGAGAACATTGAGGAGCGTGGTACCCAAACAGCAGGAGAACATTTAGGAGCGTGGTCCCCAAACAGCAGGAGAACATTTAGGAGCGTGGTCCCCAAACAGCAGGAGAACATTGAGGAGCGTGGTCCCCAAACAGCAGGAGAACATTGAGGAGCGTGGTACCCAAACAGCAGGAGAACATTTAGGAGCGTGGTCGCCAAACAGCAGGAGAACTTTTAGGAGTGTGGTACCCAAACAGCAGGAGAACATTGAGGAGCGTGGTACCCAAACAGCAGGAGAACATTGAGGAGCGTGGTACCCAAACAGCAGGAGAACATTGAGGAGCGTGGTACCCAAACAGCAGGAGAACATTGAGGAGCGTGGTACCCAAACAGCAGGAGAACATTGAGGAGCGTGGTACCCAAACAGCAGGAGAACATTGAGGAGCGTGGTCGCCAAACAGCAGGAGAACTTTTAGGAGCGTGGTACCCAAACAGCAGGAGAACTTTTAGGAGCGTGGTCCCCAAACAGCAGGAGAACATTTAGGAGCGTGGTCCCCAAACAGCAGGAGAACATTGAGGAGCGTGGTACCCAAACAGCAGGAGAACATTTAGGAGCGTGGTCGCCAAACAGCAGGAGAACTTTTAGGAGCGTGGTACCCAAACAGCAGGAGAACATTGAGGAGCGTGGTCGCCAAACAGCAGGAGAACATTGAGGAGCGTGGTACCCAAACAGCAGGAGAACTTTTAGGAGCGTGGTACCCAAACAGCAGGAGAACTTTAAGGAGCGTGGTCGCCAAACAGCAGGAGAACTTTAAGGAGCGTGGTCGCCAAACAGCAGGAGAACTTTTAGGAGCGGGTACCCAAACAGCAGGAGAACATTGAGGAGCGTGGTACCCAAACAGCAGGAGAACATTGAGGAGCGTGGTACCCAAACAGCAGGAGAACATTTAGGAGCGTGGTCGCCAAACAGCAGGAGAACTTTTAGGAGCGTGGTACCCAAACAGCAGGAGAACTTTTAGGAGCGTGGTCCCCAAACAGCAGGAGAACATTTAGGAGCGTGGTCCCCAAACAGCAGGAGAACATTTAGGAGCGTGGTCCCCAAACAGCAGGAGAACATTGAGGAGCGTGGTACCCAAACAGCAGGAGAACATTGAGGAGCGTGGTACCCAAACAGCAGGAGAACATTGAGGAGCGTGGTACCCAAACAGCAGGAGAACATTGAGGAGCGTGGTACCCAAACAGCAGGAGAACATTGAGGAGCGTGGTACCCAAACAGCAGGAGAACTTTAAGGAGCGTGGTCGCCAAACAGCAGGAGAACATTGAGGAGCGTGGTACCCAAACAGCAGGAGAACATTTAGGAGCGTGGTCCCCAAACAGCAGGAGAACATTTAGGAGCGTGGTACCCAAACAGCAGGAGAACTTTAAGGAGCGTGGTATCCAAACAGCAGGAGAACATTGAGGAGCGTGGTCCCCAAACAGCAGGAGAACATTTAGGAGCGTGGTCCCCAAACAGCAGGAGAACATTTAGGAGCGTGGTCCCCAAACAGCAGGAGAACATTGAGGAGCGTGGTACCCAAACAGCAGGAGAACATTTAGGAGCGTGGTCGCCAAACAGCAGGAGAACTTTTAGGAGTGTGGTACCCAAACAGCAGGAGAACATTGAGGAGCGTGGTACCCAAACAGCAGGAGAACATTGAGGAGCGTGGTACCCAAACAGCAGGAGAACATTGAGGAGCGTGGTACCAAAACAGCAGGAGAACATTGAGGAGCGTGGTCCCCAAACAGCAGGAGAACATTTAGGAGCGTGGTCCCCAAATAGCAGGAGAACATTGAGGAGCGTGGTCCCCAAACAGCAGGAGAACATTTAGGAGCGTGGTACCCAAACAGCAGGAGAACATTGAGGAGCGTGGTACCCAAACAGCAGGAGAACATTGAGGAGCGTGGTACCCAAACAGCAGGAGAACATTGAGGATCGTGGTACCCAAACAGCAGGAGAACATTGAGGAGCGTGGTACCCAAACAGCAGGAGAACATTGAGGAGCGTGGTACCCAAACAGCAGGAGAACATTGAGGAGCGTGGTACCCAAACAGCAGGAGAACATTTAGGAGCGTGGTACCCAAACAGCAGGAGAACATTGAGGAGCGTGGTCCCCAAACAGCAGGAGAACATTTAGGAGCGTGGTACCCAAACAGCAGGAGAACTTTTAGGAGCATGGTCCCCAAACAGCAGGAGAACATTTAGGAGCGTGGTCCCCAAACAGCAGGAGAACATTTAGGAGCGTGGTACCCAAACAGCAGGAGAACATTTAGGAGCGTGGTACCCAAACAGCAGGAGAACTTTTAGGAGCATGGTCCCCAAACAGCAGGAGAACATTTAGGAGCGTGGTCCCCAAACAGCAGGAGAACTTTTAGGAGCGTGGTACCCAAACAGCAGGATAACTTTTAGGAGCATGGTCGCCAAACAGCAGGAGAACATTGAGGAGCGTGGTACCCAAACAGCAGGAGAACTTTAAGGAGCGTGGTACCCAAACAGCAGGAGAACATTTAGGAGCGTGGTCCCCAAACAGCAGGAGAACATTGAGGAGCGTGGTACCCAAACAGCAGGAGAACTTTTAGGAGCGTGGTCCCCAAACAGCAGGAGAACTTTCAGGAGCGTGGTACCCAAACAGCAGGAGAACTTTAAGGAGGGTGGTACCCAAACAGCAGGAGAACTTTTAGGAGCGTGGTCCCCAAACAGCAGGAGAACTTTTAGGAGCGTGGTACCCAAACAGCAGGAGAACTTTAAGGAGCGTGGTCCCCAAACAGCAGGAGAACATTGAGGAGCGTGGTCCCCAAACAGCAGGAGAACTTTTAGGAGCGTGGTACCCAAACAGCAGGAGAAAATTGAGGAGCGTGGTCGCCAAACAGCAGGAGAACTTTTAGGAGCGTGGTACCCAAACAGCAGGAGAAAATTGAGGAGCGTGGTCGCCAAACAGCAGGAGAACTTTTAGGAGCGTGGTACCCAAACAGCAGGAGAACATTGAGGAGCGTGGTCCCCAAACAGCAGGAGAACATTGAGGAGCGTGGTCCCCAAACAGCAGGAGAACATTGAGGAGTGTGGTCCCCAAACAGCAGGAGAACATTGAGGAGCATGGTCCCCCAAACAGCAGGAGAACATTGAGGAGCGTGGTCCCCAAACAGCAGGAGAACATTGAGGAGTGTGGTCCCCAAACAGCAGGAGAACATTGAGGAGCAGGGATCTGGGGTCTTTCTTCTGATCTTTATCATGATCTTTGTCTCTGTTGTCTGTTATTACCCTCCATGATGTCTCGGACAGACCTACTGTTGTTACCCTCCATGATGTCTCAGACAGACCTACTGTTGTTACCCTCCATGATGTCTCGGACAGACCTACTGTTGTTACCCTCCATGATGTCTCAGACAGACCTACTGTTGTTACCCTCCATGATGTCTCAGACAGACCTACTGTTATTACCCTCCATGATGTCTCAGACAGACCTACTGTTATTACCCTCCATGATGTCTCAGAGAGACCTACTGTTATTACCCTCCATGATGTCTCAGACAGACCTACTGTTATTACCCTCCATGATGTCTCAGAGAGACCTTCTGTTATTACCCTCCATGATGTCTCAGACAGACCTACTGTTATTACCCTCCATGATGTCTCAGAGAGACCTACTGTTATTACCCTCCATGATGTCTCAGACAGACCTACTGTTATTACCCTCCATGATGTCTCAGAGAGACCTACTGTTATTACCCTCCATGATGTCTCAGACAGACCTACTGTTATTACCCTCCATGATGTCTCGGACAGACCTACTGTTATTACCCTCCATGATGTCTCAGACAGACCTACTGTTATTACCCTCCATGATGTCTCGGACAGACCTACTGTTATTACCCTCCATGATGTCTCAGACAGACCTACTGTTATTACCCTCCATGATGTCTCAGACAGACCTACTGTTATTACCCTCCATGATGTCTCAGACAGACCTACTGTTATTACCCTCCATGATGTCTCAGACAGACCTACTGTTATTACCCTCCATGATGTCTCAGAGAGACCTACTGTTATTACCCTCCATGATGTCTCAGACAGACCTACTGTTATTACCCTCCATGATGTCTCAGACAGACCTACTGTTATTACCCTCCATGATGTCTCAGACAGACCTACTGTTATTACCCTCCATGATGTCTCAGAGAGACCTACTGTTATTACCCTCCATGATGTCTCAGACAGACCTACTGTTATTACCCTCCATGATGTCTCAGACAGACCTACTGTTATTACCCTCCATGATGTCTCAGACAGACCTACTGTTATTACCCTCCATGATGTCTCAGACAGACCTACTGTTATTACCCTCCATTATGTCTCAGACAGACCTACTGTTATTACCCTCCATGATGTCTCAGACAGACCTACTGTTGTTACCCTCCATGATGTCTCAGACAGACCTACTGTTGTTACCCTCCATGATGTCTCGGACAGACCTACTGTTGTTACCCTCCATGATGTCTCGGACAGACCTACTGTTGTTACCCTCCATGATGTCTCAGACAGACCTACTGTTGTTACCCTCCATGATGTCTCGGACAGACCTACTGTTATTACCCTCCATGATGTCTCAGACAGACCTACTGTTATTACCCTCCATGATGTCTCAGAGAGACCTACTGTTGTTACCCTCCATGATGTCTCAGACAGACCTACTGTTGTTACCCTCCATGATGTCTCGGACAGACCTACTGTTATTACCCTCCATGATGTCTCAGACAGACCTACTGTTATTACCCTCCATGATGTCTCAGAGAGACCTACTGTTGTTACCCTCCACGATGTCTCACAGACCTACTGTTATTACCCTCCATGATGTCTCAGACAGACCTACTGTTATTACCCTCCATGATGTCTCAGACAGACCTACTGTTATTACCCTCCATGATGTCTCAGAGAGACCTACTGTTGTTACCCTCCACGATGTCTCACAGACCTACTGTTATTACCCTCCATGATGTCTCAGACAGACCTACTGTTATTACCCTCCATGATGTCTCAGACAGACCTACTGTTATTACCCTCCATGATGTCTCAGACAGACCTACTGTTGTTACCCTCCATGATGTCTCAGACAGACCTACTGTTGTTACCCTCCATGATGTCTCGGACAGACCTACTGTTGTTACCCTCCATGATGTCTCAGACAGACCTACTGTTGTTACCCTCCATGATGTCTCAGACAGACCTACTGTTGTTACCCTCCATGATGTCTCGGACAGACCTACTGTTGTTACCCTCCATGATGTCTCAGACAGACCTACTGTTGTTACCCTCCATGATGTCTCGGACAGACCTACTGTATGAAAGCACAATATAAGACTCAGATGAGGAAAGGATCTGTGTCAAATCAAATGATATGTGCAATACATTTCATAAATCTAAAAACTTTTTTTTAGCACTTTCCTTACCAAGAATGGATTCTCATTTGATTACTGGCTATTGACATTTTATAAATCCAATCATACTTAATTGAAACTTGAATGTTGATAGAGATTATACTAGAGCTTAGAATAGCATACTACATTTGATGAAGACATCAATCAACGCATTCACTATTTCCTTGTTTCTTAGTGAAACTAAATGATTCAGATGAAGGTTTTTCCTAATGCCTCTAAAGACGGAGATGAGATTAGGCCTGTCTAAAGAAAATATATTATCTGTTGATGTTCTCAGCAATCTACCCCAGTAGTTTCCCTGTGGGACTTGTGTTGTGTTGCAGGTCAACATTGCAGGTCAACATTCCTCCACCATGTTGAATATTTCATTAGAGACCCATCTTCCTTTTCGGATATGTTCGCAAGAAAACACCTGCATCACTGCCGTGGTTTGTTATTTACTGTACAACATGAGGAAGTATTGTTGTGAGCACATTTTGGATAACTAGGACTGTAAGTACAAAAAAGGTGTCTTCTTGTTTCAAACATACACATCACACCAGTTTTAAAGGGATATTTTCCTCAGAATACATTATTTTGGTACCTTGTTTGTAGTCGATTCAACAAGGCAGTGTTTGGATATTCCCTTAGATACTTAGTCTTATACTGTATTTAGTTTTGTTATTATTACCGTTAACACTTATGCCTCTGTAGTAACACTATCATTTTATTAACATGTTGTTACATATAGCATTTTCCCGATTGCATAGCAATGTAGTTGAGTTGATCATGTACAGTAAAGGTCATTTAAAGGCAATTTACACTTGAGCCTTGTACTGAATCCCCACCCTTGTCCTTTAGTGTCAGTAGAATTACATAAACAAAAATACTTTGTGTTGTGTATATTTACGCTGCTAAGTTGTCATATAGGCCTATATTCCCTGTTCCTGATAGTCAATCCTGTCAATTTAGACAAATACGTAAATATACAATAAAACCTGAAACGAAGTCTGACCCACTAATCGTCTTCTGATCACTCCACTGTCTTTACATGACTTTGTTATTCCATGCTTCAGGGAGTGGTCCCTTGAGGCAGAAGCTCTGTATGTGAGCTGTTGAAGGTTCCTCTTTATGAAGCCCAGAATAGGATGTGGCCTCTTATACATCTGAAGAATGAAGTTATCTGCATATTGTGCTCCTTTTGTAATAGGTGGAGGGAAGCATCTAAGAGGGAGAGACATACTGTACAGCCTTCCCTGCAGTCATCTCATCTTCACTTTGGGAAAACAGGATTTAGCAAGTTGGTGGCCATGAATCATGTCAAGCTAAACTTTGACACACACACACACACACACACACACACACACACACACACACACACACACACACACACACACACACACACACACACACACACACACACACACACACACACACACACACACACACACACACACACACACACACACACACACACACACACACACACACACACACACACAATAATATGTCATTACACAGTAGCCTGTATGTGTGTAACTGTAGTACATGCATTTGTGGGAAAAATTACAGTAAAGCTTGACTGCTTTTTGAATGAATAAATGTTGTTTTAATGAGGCAGTAGTGTAGGCTCAAAGATATCTCTATAGACAGGTTTGTCACACCCTGATCGCACATCTTCCTCATTATCCCTAGTGTATTTATACCTGTGTTCTCTATTTGTCTGTTGCCAGTTTGTCTTGTCAAGCTTACCAGCTTGTTTTTCAGTGCTCCTGGTTTCCTAGTCTCTGTTTTTCTAGCCCTCCCGGTTCTGACCAGTTCTACCTGCCCTGACGCTGAGCCCGGCTGCCTGATCATTCAGCCTGCTCTGACGCTGAGCCCGGCTGCCTGATCATTCAGCCTGCTCTGACGCTGAGCCCGACTGCCTGATCATTCAGCCTGCTCTGACGCTGAGCCCGGCTGCCTGATCATTCAGCCTGCTCTGACGCTGAGCCCGCCTGCCTGATCATTCAGCCTGCTCTGACGCTGAGCCCGGCTGCCTGATCATTCAGCCTGCTCTGACGCTGAGCCCGTCTGCCTGATCATTCAGCCTGCTCTGACGCTGAGCCCGTCTGCCTGATCATTCAGCCTGCTCTGACGCTGAGCCCGACTGCCTGATCATTCAGCCTGCTCTGACGCTGAGCCCGGCTGCCTGATCATTCAGCCTGCTCTGACGCTGAGCCCGTCTGCCTGATCATTCAGCCTGCTCTGACGCTGAGCCCGACTGCCTGATCATTCAGCCTGCTCTGACGCTGAGCCCGGCTGCCTGATCATTCAGCCTGCTCTGACGCTGAGCCCGGCTGCCTGATCATTCAGCCTGCTCTGACGCTGAGCCCGTCTGCCTGATCATTCAGCCTGCTCTGACGCTGAGCCCGGCTGCCTGATCATTCAGCCTGCTCTGACGCTGAGCCCGCCTGCCTGATCATTCAGCCTGCTCTGACGCTGAGCCCGGCTGCCTGATCATTCAGCCTGCTCTGACGCTGAGCCCTCCTGCCTGATCATTCAGCCTGCTCTGACGCTGAGCCCGGCTGCCTGATCATTCTGCCTGCGCTGACACTGAGCCCGTCTGCCTGACCCCGACATGCCAATTGCCTGCCCCTTGTATTTCAATAAATATCAGAGACTCGAACCATCTGCATCTGGGTCTCACCCTGTGTTGTTATTAGCTGACAACGTCACAAAAACAATGTGCACGCTTCAATGGGGCAGAAGTCCATGTGTTGTTGCCTAGCAATAGCTAGCAATAATGACAATAAGCTGCCTTGTGGGGAATCGTAGGTGTCTCGTTTCAGCTAGTTTTAACTTGTTCTTGATACCATGTCTTGTTTTTTAGGCGTTTTGACTGTTGCCACATCTTTGCCATTGTGGCAACAACTGTAAAGATGTATTTGAGAGACAACAAGTGCTCATTGTGTAAGGTATTTATGTTTTCAATAAACAGTGGAGATGAAATATAGTTTACATGCTGTCAACAATCTTAGCCAGCCCCAATGGTCAAAATGATCCAAGATTAGACCAGAAATAGATCCCACTTGTGACCACTGTAAGCAGGCTCCTGATACTTTATTACACACGTTTTGGACATGGCCGAAATTGGCAGATTTCTGGATATCAATTTTTGAAACCTTTTCTAAGATACTGGAGAGACTTATAGAACCTTCTGCCTTTACTGCATAATAAGAGTAGCACCACAGGAGGCCCCTCAACAGTTCTATGGAGTGGCACCACAGGAGGCCCCTCTAAACAGTTCTATGGAGTGGCACCACAGTAGACCCCTCAACAGTTCTATGGAGTGGCACCACAGGAGGCCCCTCTAAACAGTTCTATGGAGTGGCACCACAGGAGGCCCCTCAACAGTTCTATGGAGTGGCACCACAGTAGACCCCTATAAACAGTTCTATGGAGTGGCACCACAGGAGGCCCCTCAACAGTTCTATGGAGTGGCACCACAGTAGACCCCTATAAACAGTTCTATGGAGTGGCACCACAGTAGACCCCTATAAACAGTTCTATGGAGTGGCACCACAGTAGACCCCTCTAAACAGTTCTATGGAGTGGCACCACAAAGGCCCCTCTAAACAGTTCTATGGAGTGGCACCACAGGAGGCCCCTCTAAACAGTTATATGGAGTGGCACCACAGTAGACCCCTCTAAACAGTTATATGGAGTGGCACCACAGTAGACCCTCTAAACAGTTCTATGGAGTGGCACCACAGTAGACCCTCAACAGTTCTATGGAGTGGCACCACAGTAGACCCCTCTAAACAGTTATATGGAGTGGCACCACAGGAGGCCCCTCAACACTTCTATGGAGTGGCACCACAGTAGACCCCTATAAACAGTTCTATGGAGTGGCACCACAGGAGGCCCCTCAACAGTTCTATGGAGTGGCACCACAGTAGACCCCTATAAACAGTTCTATGGAGTGGCACCACAGTAGACCCCTATAAACAGTTCTATGGAGTGGCACCACAATAGACCCCTCTAAACAGTTCTATGGAGTGGCACCACAAAGGCCCCTCTAAACAGTTCTATGGAGTGGCACCACAGTAGACCCCTCTAAACAGTTCTATGGAGTGGCACCACAGTAGACCCCTCTAAACAGTTCTATGGAGTGGCACCACAGTAGACCCCTCTAAACAGTTCTATGGAGTGGCACCACAGTAGACCCCTCTAAACAGTTCTATGGAGTGGCACCACAGTAGACCCCTCTAAACAGTTCTATGGAGTGGCACCACAAAGGCCCCTCTAAACAGTTCTATGGAGTGGCACCACAGTAGACCCCTCTAAACAGTTCTATGGAGTGGCACCACAGTAGACCCCTATAAACAGTTCTATGGAGTGGCACCACAGTAGACCCCTCTAAACAGTTCTATGGAGTGGCACCACAGTAGACCCCTCTAAACAGTTATATGGAGTGGCACCACAGTAGACCCCTCTAAACAGTTCTATGGAGTGGCACCACAGTAGACCCCTATAAACAGTTATATGGAGTGGCACCACAGTAGACCCCTATAAACAGTTATATGGAGTGGCACCACAGTAGACCCCTATAAACAGTTATATGGAGTGGCACCACAGTAGACCCCTATAAACAGTTATATGGAGTGGCACCACAGTAGACCCCTATAAACAGTTATATGGAGTGGCACCACAGTAGACCCCTATAAACAGTTATATGGAGTGGCACCACAGTAGACCCCTATAAACAGTTCTATGGAGTGGCACCACAGTAGACCCCTATAAACAGTTATATGGAGTGGCACCACAGTAGACCCCTATAAACAGTTATATGGAGTGGCACCACAGTAGACCCCTATAAACAGTTATATGGAGTGGCACCACAGTAGACCCCTATAAACAGTTATATGGAGTGGCACCACAGTAGACCCCTATAAACAGTTATATGGAGTGGCACCACAGTAGACCCCTATAAACAGTTATATGGAGTGGCACCACAGTAGACCCCTATAAACAGTTATATGGAGTGGCACCACAGTAGACCCCTATAAACAGTTATATGGAGTGGCACCACAGTAGACCCCTATAAACAGTTCTATGGAGTGGCACCACAGTAGACCCCTCTAAACAGTTCTATGGAGTGGCACCACAGTAGACCCCTATAAACAGTTATATGGAGTGGCACCACAGTAGACCCCTCTAAACAGTTCTATGGAGTGGCACCACAGTAGACCCCTATAAACAGTTATATGGAGTGGCACCACAGTAGACCCCTCTAAACAGTTCTATGGAGTGGCACCACAGTAGACCCCTCTAAACAGTTATATGGAGTGGCACCACAGTAGACCCCTCTAAACAGTTCTATGGAGTGGCACCACAGTAGACCCCTATAAACAGTTATATGGAGTGGCACCACAGTAGACCCCTCTAAACAGTTCTATGGAGTGGCACCACAGTAGACCCCTCTAAACAGTTATATGGAGTGGCACCACAGTAGACCCCTATAAACAGTTATATGGAGTGGCACCACAAAGGCCCCTCTAAACAGTTCTATGGAGTGGCACCACAGTAGACCCCTCTAAACAGTTCTATGGAGTGGCACCACAGTAGACCCCTCTAAACAGTTCTATGGAGTGGCACCACAGTAGACCCCTCTAAACAGTTCTATGGAGTGGCACCACAGTAGACCCCTCTAAACAGTTATATGGAGTGGCACCACAGTAGACCCCTATAAACAGTTATATGGAGTGGCACCACAAAGGCCCCTCTAAACAGTTCTATGGAGTGGCACCACAGTAGACCCCTCTAAACAGTTCTATGGAGTGGCACCACAGTAGACCCCTATAAACAGTTATATGGAGTGGCACCACAGTAGACCCCTCTAAACAGTTCTATGGAGTGGCACCACAGTAGACCCCTCTAAACAGTTATATGGAGTGGCACCACAGTAGACCCCTCTAAACAGTTCTATGGAGTGGCACCACAGTAGACCCCTATAAACAGTTATATGGAGTGGCACCACAGTAGACCCCTATAAACAGTTATATGGAGTGGCACCACAGTAGACCCCTATAAACAGTTATATGGAGTGGCACCACAGTAGACCCCTATAAACAGTTATATGGAGTGGCACCACAGTAGACCCCTATAAACAGTTATATGGAGTGGCACCACAGTAGACCCCTATAAACAGTTATATGGAGTGGCACCACAGTAGACCCCTATAAACAGTTCTATGGAGTGGCACCACAGTAGACCCCTATAAACAGTTATATGGAGTGGCACCACAGTAGACCCCTATAAACAGTTATATGGAGTGGCACCACAGTAGACCCCTATAAACAGTTATATGGAGTGGCACCACAGTAGACCCCTATAAACAGTTATATGGAGTGGCACCACAGTAGACCCCTATAAACAGTTATATGGAGTGGCACCACAGTAGACCCCTATAAACAGTTATATGGAGTGGCACCACAGTAGACCCCTATAAACAGTTATATGGAGTGGCACCACAGTAGACCCCTATAAACAGTTATATGGAGTGGCACCACAGTAGACCCCTATAAACAGTTATATGGAGTGGCACCACAGTAGACCCCTATAAACAGTTATATGGAGTGGCACCACAGTAGACCCCTATAAACAGTTATATGGAGTGGCACCACAGTAGACCCCTATAAACAGTTATATGGAGTGGCACCACAGTAGACCCCTATAAACAGTTATATGGAGTGGCACCACAGTAGACCCCTATAAACAGTTATATGGAGTGGCACCACAGTAGACCCCTATAAACAGTTATATGGAGTGGCACCACAGTAGACCCCTATAAACAGTTATATGGAGTGGCACCACAAAGGCCCCTCTAAACAGTTCTATGGAGTGGCACCACAGTAGACCCCTCTAAACAGTTCTATGGAGTGGCACCACAGTAGACCCCTATAAACAGTTATATGGAGTGGCACCACAGTAGACCCCTCTAAACAGTTCTATGGAGTGGCACCACAGTAGACCCCTCTAAACAGTTATATGGAGTGGCACCACAGTAGACCCCTCTAAACAGTTCTATGGAGTGGCACCACAGTAGACCCCTATAAACAGTTATATGGAGTGGCACCACAGTAGACCCCTATAAACAGTTATATGGAGTGGCACCACAGTAGACCCCTATAAACAGTTATATGGAGTGGCACCACAGTAGACCCCTATAAACAGTTATATGGAGTGGCACCACAGTAGACCCCTATAAACAGTTATATGGAGTGGCACCACAGTAGACCCCTATAAACAGTTATATGGAGTGGCACCACAGTAGACCCCTATAAACAGTTCTATGGAGTGGCACCACAGTAGACCCCTATAAACAGTTATATGGAGTGGCACCACAGTAGACCCCTATAAACAGTTATATGGAGTGGCACCACAGTAGACCCCTATAAACAGTTATATGGAGTGGCACCACAGTAGACCCCTATAAACAGTTATATGGAGTGGCACCACAGTAGACCCCTATAAACAGTTATATGGAGTGGCACCACAGTAGACCCCTATAAACAGTTATATGGAGTGGCACCACAGTAGACCCCTATAAACAGTTATATGGAGTGGCACCACAGTAGACCCCTATAAACAGTTATATGGAGTGGCACCACAGTAGACCCCTATAAACAGTTATATGGAGTGGCACCACAGTAGACCCCTATAAACAGTTATATGGAGTGGCACCACAGTAGACCCCTATAAACAGTTATATGGAGTGGCACCACAGTAGACCCCTATAAACAGTTATATGGAGTGGCACCACAGTAGACCCCTATAAACAGTTATATGGAGTGGCACCACAGTAGACCCCTATAAACAGTTATATGGAGTGGCACCACAGTAGACCCCTATAAACAGTTATATGGAGTGGCACCACAGTAGACCCCTATAAACAGTTATATGGAGTGGCACCACAGTAGACCCCTATAAACAGTTATATGGAGTGGCACCACAGTAGACCCCTATAAACAGTTATATGGAGTGGCACCACAGTAGACCCCTATAAACAGTTATATGGAGTGGCACCACAGTAGACCCCTATAAACAGTTATATGGAGTGGCACCACAGTAGACCCCTATAAACAGTTATATGGAGTGGCACCACAGTAGACCCCTATAAACAGTTATATGGAGTGGCACCACAGTAGACCCCTATAAACAGTTCTATGGAGTGGCACCACAGTAGACCCCTATAAACAGTTATATGGAGTGGCACCACAGTAGACCCCTATAAACAGTTATATGGAGTGGCACCACAAAGGCCCCTCTAAACAGTTCTATGGAGTGGCACCACAAAGGCCCCTCTAAACAGTTATATGGAGTGGCACCACGGTAGACCCTCTAAACAGTTCTATGGAGTGGCACCACAGTAGACCCCTCTAAACAGTTCTATGGAGTGGCACCACAGTAGACCCCTATAAACAGTTATATGGAGTGGCACCACAGTAGACCCCTATAAACAGTTATATGGAGTGGCACCACAGTAGACCCCTATAAACAGTTATATGGAGTGGCACCACAGTAGACCCCTATAAACAGTTATATGGAGTGGCACCACAGTAGACCCCTATAAACAGTTATATGGAGTGGCACCACAGTAGACCCCTATAAACAGTTATATGGAGTGGCACCACAGTAGACCCCTATAAACAGTTATATGGAGTGGCACCACAGTAGACCCCTATAAACAGTTATATGGAGTGGCACCACAGTAGACCCCTATAAACAGTTATATGGAGTGGCACCACAGTAGACCCCTATAAACAGTTATATGGAGTGGCACCACAGTAGACCCCTATAAACAGTTATATGGAGTGGCACCACAGTAGACCCCTATAAACAGTTATATGGAGTGGCACCACAGTAGACCCCTATAAACAGTTCTATGGAGTGGCACCACAGTAGACCCCTATAAACAGTTATATGGAGTGGCACCACAGTAGACCCCTATAAACAGTTATATGGAGTGGCACCACAGTAGACCCCTATAAACAGTTCTATGGAGTGGCACCACAGTAGACCCCTATAAACAGTTATATGGAGTGGCACCACAGTAGACCCCTATAAACAGTTATATGGAGTGGCACCACAGTAGACCCCTATAAACAGTTATATGGAGTGGCACCACAGTAGACCCCTATAAACAGTTATATGGAGTGGCACCACAGTAGACCCCTATAAACAGTTATATGGAGTGGCACCACAGTAGACCCCTATAAACAGTTATATGGAGTGGCACCACAGTAGACCCCTATAAACAGTTCTATGGAGTGGCACCACAGTAGACCCCTATAAACAGTTATATGGAGTGGCACCACAGTAGACCCCTATAAACAGTTATATGGAGTGGCACCACAAAGGCCCCTCTAAACAGTTCTATGGAGTGGCACCACAAAGGCCCCTCTAAACAGTTATATGGAGTGGCACCACAGTAGACCCCTCTAAACAGTTCTATGGAGTGGCACCACAGTAGACCCCTCTAAACAGTTCTATGGAGTGGCACCACAGTAGACCCCTATAAACAGTTCTATGGAGTGGCACCACAGTAGACCCCTCTAAACAGTTCTATGGAGTGGCACCACAAAGGCCCCTCTAAACAGTTATATGGAGTGGCACCACAGTAGACCCCTCTAAACAGTTATATGGAGTGGCACCACAGTAGACCCCTCTAAACAGTTCTATGGAGTGGCACCACAAAGGCCCCTCTAAACAGTTCTATGGAGTGGCACCACAGTAGACCCCTCTAAACAGTTATATGGAGTGGCACCACAGTAGACCCCTCTAAACAGTTCTATGGAGTGGCACCACAGTAGACCCCTCAACAGTTCTATGGAGTGGCACCACAGTAGACCCCTATAAACAGTTCTATGGAGTGGCACCACAGTAGACCCCTATAAACAGTTCTATGGGCAACATGCTGGCATATACTACTCTTCTAGCTCTTACTCTCTTACTTTAACCATTTGATAAAGGAAGTTATGCAACATCTCAAGCTAGAGAAAATACACTACTCCGTTATGGGATCTGCAATGACATTTTATAATATCTGGCAAACCGTCCTATCGTTTGGAACAGACATGGACCAGCTAACTCCATAAACCAAACCAAATTAGAATTTGTTTTATTTTTTTACTTTTTGTTTTACATATCTTTGTATTTTTGTACTATTCGATAATATTATTCATTGTATATCATGCCTGCTTTCAGTCTAGTTTTGGGGTGGGGCTCTAATACATGGGGGGGAGTTGATTTGGTAGGGGATCCGTGTGTGTTCTGCCCTCTACCTGTCTGTCCATTATCTGAATAATCATTAAAAAATGCCAAATAACTTTTGGTTGTGTTGCTAAAGAACCCGTCTATACTATCCTGAACGGAGGCGTCATCAGAGTTTCAGAACATTCAGGGCTCAGCCCTGAAAACCTGGGGCTGACTCGCCGCGAGGGGGAAGGGTGCAATAATATGACCTATAATAAAGCATTGCATGTACTACGCCACCTTTTTTATACATGAGGGGAGGTTATCACATCTAGCCATAATGGTCCTGGAAGCGTAGCCAGAATGGTCTCTTCCGGGATGGTCCCGGATGCATAGGATGCATACGCACTTAAATATGAACCTCTACACAGGCTATAACGTGACAAGATATACATTCATTCATATTTAATATGATTAATTCAACCTGAACAACAGTAGTCATTGCGTGGGTTAACCAGAGATGGAAGAAGAAGGACTTCTCTGTGGGTGGATGACATTTCTCAAGTCGGCTGAGGTGTGATTCTCCACTCTATCGTTTCTTAGGAACTGTGCAACATATGGCAGGGTTGACCACTCCCACATGGAAAACACTTCCTGAGGTGTGATTCTACACTCTTATCGTTTCTTAGGAACTGTGCAACATGCGGCAGGGTTGACCACTCCCACATGGAAAACACTTCCTGAGGTGTGATTCTACACTCTATCGTTTCTTAGGAACTGTGCAACATGCGGCAGGGTTGACCACTCCCACATGGAAAACATTTCCTGAGGTGTGATTCTACACTCTATCGTTTCTTAGGAACTGTGCAACATATGGCAGGGTTGACCACTCCTATAATCATTTCTTAGGAACTGTGCAACATGCGGCAGGGTTGACCACTCCCACATGGAAAACACTTCCTGAGGTGTAACTTCTATTCTGTCAGTAAATAGAAAGGCTACACAACATTGTTAATAATAAAACCTGTATGATTCTATTCCATGGTCTTGCCAGGGAGGAAGACTCATACTAGTTATCTGTAGTTGGACAGGTGTGTTGTTCTTACTAGCGCTATGTAGGGCTGTAATTCTCCTGCAGCAAACCATATTCTTGTGAGGACATTATTACATGAAATCAAGTCAGTTTACACCAACAACACTGCAACACTAGACATTTTATGAAGAATGCATACGCTGAGGCAAAGTTCTGTGCATAGTTATTTGGACATAGACTGAAGCTAAAACTTTTCATTTGGCTCTATACTCCAACATTTTGGATTTGAGATCAAATGTTTTCTGAGGTGACAGTACAGAATGTCACCTTTTATTTGAGGGTATTTTCATACATATCTGTTTTATCGTTTATAAATGAAAGCACTTTATGTATCTAGTCCCCCCATTTGAAAATGTCATAAGTATTCTGAGAAATTCACTTATAGTGTATTCAATTTAGTCAAGTTAAGTATTTGGTCCCATATTCCTAGCACGCAATGACTATATCAAGCTTGTGACTCTACAAACTTGTTTCAGTTTTTCCCTGACATTCAAAAGAGTATCTCTGGTCATCCCTATTGCCTCTGATCTGGCAGACTCACTAAACACAAATGCTTCGTTTGTAAATGATGTCTGTGTTGGAGTGTGCCCCTGATTATCCATAAATAAATAAAAACAAATTGTGCCATCTCGTTTGTTTAATATAGGGAATTTTAAATGATTTATACTTCTACTTTCAATACTTAAGTATATTTTAGCAAATACATTTACTTTTGATACTTAAGTATATTTAAAACCAAATACTTTTAGATTTTTACTCAAGTAGCATTTTATTGGGTGACTTTCACTTTTACTTGAGTAATTTTCTATTTTCTTTACTTTTACTTACTGACTGCGACATCATGTCAAAGGAGCGGTCCTTAGTAATACATGTGGGTACATGGACTGCTTCATGGCACAGACATGGCAAAGCAATCACTGAATTTATCTCCAGTAGGCAGATATAAATATACTGAACAAAAATGTTACGCAACATGCAACAACTTCACAGTTTTTACAGAGTTACAGTTCATATAAGGAGATAAGTCATATTGAAACATATATATTAGGCCCTAATCTATGGATTTCACATGACTGGGTCGGGGTGCAGCAATGGGTGGGCCTTGGAGGGCATAGGCCCACCCACTTGGTAGCCAGGCCCAGCCAACCAGGATGATTTTTTTCCACACATAGGGGCTTTATTACAGACAGAAATACTTAATTCCCCATTTTTTATTTCTATCTGTTTTATTATACTGTTGTTGTGTGCTAGATCTTATGGGTTGAAAATTGTTTTTTTCCTCAGACATAAACAACTCCAGGTGAAAGCTTAAGGTCATACCTAGATTAATAACATTTTGCTAGATTCATGACTACAGCCATAGCGAAACAGTGCAAATTGGCTGTCAGCTCAACTTTAATAAACTTACCTGGAAAAGCTGATATGCTTCAGTTTTCTGCCAGATGACTAGTTTCACATTTTGTTTCCAGCAATTACAAGGTAAAATAGATCTAAAACAATTGTAATTCTAACTACAGTCCCATTATCCAAACGGCTTACTCATTTAGCTTGCTCTCATCAATCTGTAAATTGCAGTGCATGGAGGATGGTATTATTTCTATTGGAAACCGACAGGTTGCTCGGTCTTATTAGTTTTATCATGCGTAATGAGGGTATTAAGTTCAAAAACAGTGTAGAATACAACATATCTGTAGACACACCATTTCTTTAATCGCCACCCCAAACCAATAGCGGTATGATTAGCATGCTATTCTCAAGCTTAAATTCAAGGTGAGAATACACATGAAGAGTATCCATGCCAACTGTCTTGTGTATCCAGAGGGGCAGACATGTAGAAATCAGGGTTATGAGGTGTCCCCTGGCCTAACATAAGGGGATGTACTTTGTCACAACACACACTTAAAACAAAAATATAGATATTTTAATTACACATACTGAAACATTACATGTTATAACATGTTTCGCATGTTGCTTCTTTGATTTCCCAATGTAGGTCTGCAGCCCTCCATCCATAACATCATGTTGTTCTTCTTCCTCAAACTAGACATACCGGTCTATTCACATTCATACAAGGCATCTATCGCTAAACCATCACTGCTACCTCTATTAAGCATGACATTTATACTAATATTTTAAAAGGCATCAACCCAGATTTTGGGGGGAAAAGTCCAACCATACATGGATCAGCCAGACCAACGCAGAGTGTTTCCTCCAGGGAGTCGATGACCTGCTGAAGAGGAATGCCGAACCTTCAACTAGAAACAAATCCAAAGAGATAACACATCGCACTAAGGAATCAGATAGTTGGGGCATGACAACTTCAGATAAGTGCTGCCACTTCATAAGATGTGCTGGTCAGCTCTGTCTTCACTAGGACCAGACTTAGGGCCCTATAAATTTGTTTTACTTTTTGCGTGAGTCAATTAGATTTTTTTCTAAATTTCCATTTTGTTTTCCAGGTTCACACAAAAAAACAACACTTTTTTTAATAGAGAAGTCCACAAGAATGATTAAACCACATCAGAAATGTACTCTTCAGAAAGTAGCAGGAAATACAAATCACTGATGCATTCTGTTCATGCCTTACGATAAACTTGGGCTAATTAATGTTCAATAAGATTCCCTACTAAGTTCAATGCATTTTAGAATTTTGTGATTTAATGTCTGGATTCCATGATTCCGTCCACGTTCTCCGTATTACAGATTAGATTTTACTTTGCAGCTGGTGCAAATGCTTAGTAAAGCTGGGCCTAAGTCTGCTCCATCTTGCTTAGGAGAAGGAGAGGCTGAGGCGCAGGTCTGTAAATACAGATCATTGGTGGTCCTGGGCTTTGCCCCTACTGGAGCCGGGCTGCAAGTTGGAGCGCAGCTTATACATGCAGTTGAGAGTGTCCAGCAGGAACGACCGTGTCGTGTTAATCTCCATCAGAGTTAGGTTGTCCAGCTGGAGAGGGAAAGATGGAGAGGGAGATGAAAAGAGAGGAGAATGTAAATAAGGGAAGAAATAATGTTTCTACACAAAGTTCATAGACCGATGCATTCATCCAACTATACTTTACTTCTATCATCTTATTAATGCCACGTCTATCTTGCTGCCTTGTTGACAATGTGACCCGGTGACGCTGACTACTGTTCCATTTGAGCAGGGAGGTCTGCCCTTGTCGGTTTTTCCGGTCAAATAACCGGCCATAACCCGGTTACAATCGAACTTCTTCAGTGATTGATTGATACCTTGGCGTGTGCTTCCTGCTGGCTGATGAAGCTGTCAGCGGAGAGGCGGAGCTTGGCGATGCGCGTGTCCCAGATGTCCTTCACCAGTGTACGGATCTCATCCGCTTTGGGAATGTTATCAGATGCACTGCAGAGAAACAGGGATATATGACAACAGCTTGAACACACCTTCCAATTCGAGTCAAATTATACATCAATAGCTATATCCAAACTAAGACAATATATCCAAGCTTAAAGTTAGGAAGTGTAGGATGATACTGACTGGTTGAGTAGCAGCTTGGTCAGCTCCATGTAGAATGGACTAGGGACAGGGGTGAATGTGTCTTCCTTCCTCTCTAGCTCTCTGATCTCCTCCAGTTTCTCTGTACACAGATGAAAAAGGAAAGAAGTTCAGCTCTGACAATGGTTTACGTAGAGGCACCATCTTTGTAGACAATATATTAACATGCATCATTTATACATATTGATATTTAACCAGGATTGTGATAAACGCTCAGAGACACCCGTCTCCTTAACTTACCTACATCCATCCACTCTGGTGGCACTATCCTGCATTTCTGCCTCTGTTTCAGATTGAGGGCCAGCCACACAGGCACGTCGACAGGTAGCCCTGGGTTAAAAGGACCCAGATCACCCTGGAGACAGAAATCCACTTCTGAGTCATGCAGAATGTAAACAAACTTACAGTGCCAGTAACGCGTTAGCTAGTTAGCCATGTGCCATCCCAATGGATCTGGCATAAAAACATGTGAGTCTGGAGTGTAGCTAGCTAGTTAGATGGCTAGTAAATTACTGTGGGCTGTATTAATTTGGCTAGCTAGTCGTTATGAATTAGCTAGTTATTAAATGATCAGGCAAGAAAAATAGCCAGGCTAACGTCGTAACAAAACAAGAAACTGGTTAGCTATGCTAAAGACGTTAACCAACTCACCCCGATCAAGTAGATTTTGTCAAGACTGAAATTGGGGATTATCTTCACTACCTCCTTCTCGGCAAGGAATTCGACCTCAGAAGGGTCCATTATAACCGTACTTTTATCGTTTTACGTGTAACGTTATCTCCGCAGGAACAGTGCCTATCGACGCTTTCGCAAGTTCCCGCGAAATATTCAGAGTAGTGTCACAGCAAACACGGAAGTCCCGCCTCCTCTCCAAATCAGTCAATTGCATACAATCGTCACTGGGTGGCAGTATTTACCCACACTAGAGGCACAGACGCACAACATTTTAATTGTATTTATTTATTTCACCTTTATTTAACCAGGTAGGCAAGTTGAGAACAAGTTCTCATTTACAATTGCGACCTGGCCAAGATAAAGCAAAGCAGTTCGTCAGATACAACGACACAGAGTTACACATGGAGTAAAACAAACATACAGTCAATAATACAGTATAAACAAGTCTATGTACAATGTGAGCAAATGAGGTGAGAAGGGAGGTAAAGGCAAAAAAGGCCATGGTGGCAAAGTAAATACAATATAGCAAGTAAAACACTGGAATGGTAGTTTTGCAATGGAAGAATGTGCAAAGTAGAAATAAAAATAATGGGGTGCAAAGGAGCAAAATAAATAAATAAATAAAATACAGTTGGGAAAGAGGTAGTTATTTGGGCTAAATTATAGGTGGACTATGTACAGGTGCAGTAATCTGTGAGCTGCTCTGACAGTTGGTGCTTAAAGCTAGTGAGGGAGATAAGTGTTTCCAGTTTCAGAGATTTTTGTAGTTCGTTCCAGTCATTGGCAGCAGAGAACTGGAAGGAGAGGCGGCCAAAGAAAGAATTGGTTTTGGGGGTGACCAGAGAGATATACCTGCTGGAACTTGTGCTACGGGTGGGAGATGCTATGGTGACCAGCGAGCTGAGATAAGGGGGGACTTTACCTAGCAGGGTCTTGTATGGCCAGAGACTGTAGAGAAAGACCTGCAGAGAGAAACAACACTTCATGTAGCCACCTGAAATAATTAGACGGTTTAATATGGGGTCGATTCCGACCCGAATTAAGCGCGCGTAAATGGAACGTAGGCTAATTCCCTTTTTATGCACTTTTCTATCTATGTGTATGATGACCTTGATTCTATTCAACCCGCTATTCGTTCCGACTGGAGAGCTAATAAATTAAGGTGTGACAGAGATATGTCAACCCGCTATTCGTTCCGGCTGGAGAGCTAATAAATGAAGGTGTAACAGAGATATGTCCAATAAGAAAAACCTACTGAACAGTGTTCAATAGGAATGGGGTAATTAACAATGGGATTTAAAAGTGTTTTCTAAAGTTGATTATTATAATTATTATAATTATATTATTATTCATATTAATATTACTAGTATTATTAATGATACCATTAAAAATAACGTTTTGTTTTTTATAACTGTTATTTCCATTATAACTATTTAGTCATCATTATTTTTAATGCTGTTAACAATAATGTCAATGTTGTAATCAGGCTGACTAGCTCTCGTTCAGGCAAATGAGAAATAAGTCCACTCAGGCTATCCGGAAGGCCAAAGTTAGTTACTTTAAGGAGCAGTTCTCTCTCTGTGAGTCTAATCCCAAGAAGTTCTGGAAAATGGTTAAAGACCTTGATAATAAACCTCCCTCCTCACAGCTGTCCATGTCCCTTAATGTTAATGGTGTGGTTGTTACTGACAAGAAGCACATGGCTGAGCTCTTTAATCAACACTTCATTAAGTCAGGATTCCTATCTGACTCAGCCATGCCTCCTTGCCCATCCAACATTTCCTCATCTCCCACCCCTTCTAATACGACTATTCCCAATTCTTCTCCCTCTTTTTCCCCTGCCCGCCTCATAGTTTCTCCCTGCAGGCAGTCACTGAGTCCGAGGTGCTAAAGGAGCTCCTGAAACTTCACTCCAAAAAAACATCTGGGTCAGATGGTTTAGACCCTTTCTTCTTTAAGGTTGCTGCCCCTATCATCTCCAAGCCTATCTAAACCTTTTGAACCTGTCTCTCCTTTCTGTTGGAGGTTCCCATTGCTTGGAAGGCAGCCACAGTTCGTCCTTTATTTAAAGGGGGAGATCAAGCTGATCCTAATTGTTTAAGACCTATTTCTATTTTGCCCTGTTTATCAAAAGTGTTGGAAAAACTACTCAATAATCAAATGACTAGCTTTCTTGATGTCTATAGAATTCTCTATGGTATGCAAACTGGTTTCCGCTCAAGTTATGGATGTGTCACTGCAACCTTATAGGTCCTCAATGATGTCACCATTGCACTTGATTCTAGCAATGTTGTGCTGCTATTTAAATCGACTTCGCCAAAGCTTTTGATATGGTAGACCATTCCATTTTTGCGTCCCGGCTAAGGAGTATTGATGTCTCTGAGGGGTCTTTGGCCTGGTTTGCTAATTACCTCATTCAAAGAGAGCAGTGTAAAAAGTCAGAAAATCTGCTGTCTCAGAAACTGCCTGTCACCAAGGGAGCTCCCCAAGGCTCGATCCTAGACCCCACGCTCTTCTCAAATTACATAATTACATCTCAACAACATAACTCAGGCAGTAAGAAGCTCTCTCAACCATTTATATGCAGATAATACAGTCAGCTGGCCCCTCCTCTGATTTTGTGTTAAATGCTCTATAACAGATCTTTCTTACTGTCCAACAAGCTTTCTCTGCCCTTAATCTTGTTCTGAACACCTCCAAAACAAAGGTCATGTGGTTTGGTAAGAAGAATGCCCCTCTTCCCACGTGTGTTATTACTACCTCTGAGAGTTTAGAGCTTGAAGTAGTCACCTCATACAAGTACTTGGGAGTGTGGCTAGACAGTACACTGTCCTTCTCTCGGCACATATCAAAGCTGCAGGCAAAAGTTAAATCTAGACTTGGTTTCCTATATTGTAATAGCACCTCTTTCATTCCAGCTGCCAAACTAACCCTGATTCAGATGACCATCCTACCCATGCTAGATTACGGAGACAAAATGTATAGATCGGCAGGTAAGGGTGCTCTCGAGCGGCTAGATGTTCTTTACCATTCGGCCATCAGATTTTCCGTCAATGCTCCTTATAAGACACATCACTGCACTCTATACTCCTCTGAAAACTGGTCATCTCTGTATACCTGTCGCAAGACCCATTGGTTGATGCTTATTTATCAAACCCTCTTAGGTCTCACTCCCCCCTATCTGAGATTCCTAATACAGCCCTCATCCTCCACATACAGTACAACACCCATTCTGCCAGTCACATTCTGTTGAAGGTCCCCAAAGCACACACATCCCTGCGTCGCTCCTCTTTTCAGTTCACTGCAGCCAGCGACTGGAACGAGCTGCAACAAACACTAAAACTGGACGGTTTTATCGCCATCTCTTCATTCAAAGACTCAATCATGTCAGTTGTGGCTGATTTGTGGGATGTATTGTTATCTCTACCTTCTTGCCCTTTGTGCTGATGTTTGTGCCCAATAATGTCTGTACCATGTTGTGTTGCTACCATGTTGTTGTCATGTTGTGTTGCTACCATGCTGTCTTGTCATGTGTTGCTTCCTTGCTATGTTGTTGTCTTAGGTCTCTCTTTATGTAGTGTTGTGTTGTCTCTCTTGTCGTGATGTGTGTTTTGTCCTATATTTATATTTTATTGATTGATTTATGTTTAATCCCAGCCCCCGTCCACACATGAGGCTTTTTTCCTTTTGGTAGACCGTCATTGTACATAAGAATTTGTTCTTAAAAGACTTGCCTAGTAAAATAAAGGTTCAATAAAAAAATATTAAAAATATTATTTGTGCTATAATGGCAATTAACTTGATTCCTTTTTGTCTACAGATATGCTCTATTCCGATTTTGACACAATTCCCTCATTATTCCACCACCTTTATGCCCTAGGAAACCATGAATAAGGTCAAGTGAACCTACCGTTTCCTAGTGGAAAAAGCATCTACTTAAATTTTTCCCCATAGAAATAACAGCATTCTCCATGCACTGTAATTCATCAACTGATAAGAGCTATTGATCAGATCTGGGTAAATGAGTAATCCGTTTGGTGAAAGGGATGGTAACTAGACAGCAATTTTTTGTATATGATTTTCCCTTATGATCCTTGGAGACTAATGTGAAACCAGTCAAGTAGAAGCAAACAAAAAATCATATAAACACGAACCGGTTTGTGCCGGTATTCAGAATTGTAATTGTGTGCCCTCACAATTTAAGTGGATGAAATGTGGAGACCCAAACTACAGGCTTCTGTAGGGCTGAACCTGCCGAGTTGATGTATACGCTTTAGAATGTTTCAATTATATACCCGGAGTTTTCTCAATTTTATTTCACAATTTGTATCATGTTAAATATTAGGCACTATCAGGACCCACCATCAGTAATACCCAAATACATTTACAACTGTCACTTTAGTGTTCGTTTTCTTGCATTTGATGTTGTTATATTTTGCATCATTCCATTCCATTTACCTTTCTTTCCTGTCAAGCCTGTGTAGTTATTCCTGAGGGTCGCTAGCATAGTAACAGAAAGGTTGCAAGATCGAATCCCCGAGCTGACAAGGTACAAATCTGTTGTTCTGCCCCTGAACAAGGCAGTTAACCCACTGTTCCTAGGCCATCATTGCCTTGCCTAGTTAAATAAAGGTACAATAAATAAAAAATTAGTGGATCATATTAGGGTAACGTTGTGCAATAGTGTGGGACATGTAGCCTATTAGAATAATTCTGGAACTCAGACCACACATACCCATTGTCATATAGTTCCATGATTAGTGAGGATTAGGGTAGATTAATAGGACTGTTGTTCATCACTTACTGCCTGCTTTTTCCCACATTCCAATATGTAGTGTTTTAAACTCCATTTTGACAACTTTCAGGATGAAACAAACCACTATTTTCGATTCATCAATATATTTTGTGCATAAAGGCTCTCCAAACCTGTTTTATTAATGAGTCATACATACTTTCCTAACCCTAAAATCTACCAGTTGGTGCTGAAATGGAGACAAAAATATCCATATATTTACATCTTTCTTTCATTGACCCCTGTATTCTGAGCCCCTTCTCTCTATGTTTCCTAGTATGTCTACAACATTCTAATTAACGGTACACCATATTTAAAGGGATGGCTTAAGATAAATGTACTATAAATCCTATTGAATGAAAACTCCACAAGAATATATGTTGGCCAAATGTATTCAGTACATGCAAGGGAATCCCCTCAAATGTTCTACTGCTTAATCTCCTGTTCCACTTATAGAATGTTAGTTCAAAAGTATTGTGGAGCTCCTGCACCTAAATATAAACAGTAATGGCACCCAAAACGAGTACGGACATCTATTTCAGTCCAAGCACTGGGTAAGTCTGATTACTAACTACTGAGAAGTGCTTAGGAAAGGCGTGTGTACATTTCCTGTCGGAATGGGGCCCTACGGTAGTAGTTCCATCATGTTCTCAGGTTATGGAAAGTTCTTCGGGGTATGTGCTCTTTCAGGAATCAGTTTTTCACCATACCATTTGTCATGGCCCCTTACTTCAACCAGAGATAATTTAGAATAAACTTTTCTATACCGTTTCAGCTTCTATATCTTGTCTTGATGCACCCTCATAGATTAGAAAGTATTTCCCGAGTGGTGCAGCGGTCTAAGGCACTGCATTGTAGTGCTTGAGGCATCACAACAGACCCGGGTTTGATCTCGGGCTGTGTCACAACCGGCCGTGACCGGGAGTCCCATAGGGTGGCGCACAATTTGCACAGCGTCGTCCGGGTTAGGGGAGGGTTTGGCTGGGGGAGGGGTTTTACTTGGCTCATTACGCTCTAGCAACTCCTTGTTGCGGGAAGGGCGCCTGCAGGCTGACTTCAGTCGTCAGTTGAACGGTGTTTCCTCCCACACATTGGTGCAGCTTGCTTCCAGGTTAAGCGGGCGGGTGTTAAGCGAGGTTTGGCGGGTCATGTTTCGGAAGACGCATTACTTGACCGTTGCCTCTCCCGAGCCCATTGGAAGTTGGAGCAATGAGACAAGGTCTAAAAGGGAGGGGGGAAATAAATGGAAAGTATTTTCCATTAATATCCACTGTATGCTGTCTCAACACAAAGTAATGGAACACTGCATCCTAAATTTAACACTCAGCTCATTCAGCGCTGGAGTAAGGGAGTGATTTTAGAAAAAGGCATTAAAAACATGCACAATATCTGAAAAGTTACATTTTATTTGTACATTCTGTTGAAACAATTTTTTTTACAAAAAGGTTTAATATATCAAAACCTCAAATTATTTGATTTAGACTTATCTTAATCCAACCTGAAATATATAATTAATGAATCAATAATAATAACATGGATATGCTTTTATCCCGAGTGACTTACAGTTTATTACCTATCCAATAACATAATTTATTTCAGCAATTAAAGTAAAGAATCAGATAATCTTTTAACAAATAAATACTAAGCTATCTCTTATAAGAAAAACAAGAGGAAAACAGTTCTCTGAGAATATAAACATTAAGACTTAATAGGTAGTGAAATAAAACAACATATCTCGTTGATTACAATTCTGTAATATTTCAATAAGTCACATCTCAGAACAATAATTGAAGTCTAGCATCTCTGTAACACTATTTCTGAAGAACCTAAAGTATTCGATAAGTCAAAATAAATGATATTCATGTTTCCCTACCATTCAGAATTACACATACATCTTCATTAATTATTAGCATACAAAAACCATGAGAAAGAAAATTAACACGTTGCATTGAATGACACCAAGGTCTTGATCCTCCCTACTACGGGATCAAAGATCCCAATGGTACCTGTGTCCTGCTTGCCCATAAAAATAGACTGGCCAGTGCTCCAAAAGCTCTCTTCCCTGTGAGAGCAATTCACTAGGAACAAAGACTTAGCATTCCTGCTCTACAGTAGTATTAGCATGTCCAACGCCGTTTTGGCCGCAATGCCTTTGTCTAGTGCAGTGCAGTCACTCGACTGGGAGGCTTAGCACAGGTGTAGCACAGACTTGTTGATCTCAGGGTTGGTCCAGTCATTCCTGAGGTCGTCTAGGTGATTGTCAAAGTCGATCAGGCTCTCGTAGGACCTGCCTTCCAGCAGAGCCGACGTGATCTTCTGAGCCTCACACCAGTCCTCAAAGCAGTCTCTGGAACACACACAAACCAACACTTCAGAACCTCAGCTCCACCTTCAAGAATCACAAATCAAATCGCATTTGTCACAAGTGCCAAATATAACTGGTGTAGACTTCACCGTGAAATGCTCGCTTACGAGCCCTTCCCAACAATGCAAAGTTTAAGAATAAAATAGTAACACGAGGAATAATTTAAAATACACAAGAATGGAGCAATATACAGGGAGTACCAGTACCAGATCAATGTGCAGAGGTATGAGGTATTTGAGGTAGATATGTACATGAAGGCAGGGTAAAGTGACTAGGCATCAGGATAGATAATAATAGTAAAATAAATATCTACTACACTAGGTTCTATTTCACTAACAGATATTGACATAGTGTACACCATGTCGTTCCAAATCTTTTTCTTTGGACAGGAATAAGACACCCATCAAGAAATGATGCTTCCACAAGTCTAAAACTGCTGCAGAGTTGCAATGCGGTATGCAAGGCTGACCATATAATTAATTACACATTAGAACTCATTTTTGATCCAATCAGTGATTTTATAGAATCTCTGAGAGGTCGACAGCCTGTGTATATGGTATAGCTGTTAAGACTGTCAAATGTCTGCATGTCCAAATCTTTTTGGATAAATGGCTGTTCGGTAGCTTTGATATATCTAGCCCACATTACATATTAGGAAAGCTCAGGAACACTTACGCATTACAGTCCCTGCATTTCCACTTGTTTTCATGGTGGTCATAGATGGCTAATATGGGCTCATAGCAGCCCATGGTGAATCTGGTGCTGTCCACCTGAGGAACACAACATTATTAGAGATACAGTGGTCAGTGTAGATCTTATGTGTGAATTCAGTAATGTGGCAGTTCTGATACTGGATGGCTAATAGAGGATTACCATAATCATTGCTGCTTCGCTGAAGTTCTCTGCAATCCTGGCCCCAACTTTTTCAGCAACCTGGTTAGGTCTGTGGGAGTCAAAAGAAGACAGAGTACATTGTGTACCATATCAACACAACTCTCCACAGAGCACGAAAGGGATCCTGTATCAAAATCTTGTTACCTGAAGTCCTTTGTGCGCTCGTTGGCTTGGTAATACCCAGCTATGACATATTTGTTCTCTTTACACCACGTGTCAATCTGGATGTGGGGAAAGAAAAACGTCAAGTAGAAGTGCATTTAACAGCTGTCAATCCTGCTGACACGTCAAGCTAAACGCAACAACACTGTGAAGGAAGTTTCTGATAAACTCCACCAATGGAGAAGTTCATCAGACACTTCCTTCACTATGATGTTGCGTTTAGCTTGACGTGTCAGCAGGATTGACAGCTGTTAAATGCACTTCTACTTCAACAGGCCCAGTAACTTGCTGTGGTGAACATGCAATGGAGTAACATGAACATTTTTTTTTATCATGATGTGAATAGAAGATAAAGACGATCAATTCACTCACCAATGTAAGTGCCACTTCCAGCATAGGTGCCAATGCAAGTGTGCCGTGGAATAGTGGTATACAATCCACACAGAGGATTGGAGTGGAGTGGCTGTCTTTTTTCTTCTCCTTCTGTTTCTCAGCAACCAGTAATCCGTTCACGGCGCAATGAGGATATTTAGCAGCATGCAAAAGCATCTTGCAATAAGCCTGAGTTGTCAATTTAATACTCATTCTTATTTCGAGATAAACACTAAACTAGCTAATTGTATAAGGATGGTTTGGAGACTGCTAGCTTGACAGCTAGCCAACGGATATCATACCCGATACAACAGAGAGACAGTGACAGCTCTGCCAGGTTGACTACGGTTATCGAGTCTCTTATAACTAGCTACCTACATAAAGGTCACTTTTCGTGAATGTAACAGTGCATTAATGTTATATGTTGGTCACGACGGTAACGTTATATCCTACTACAAATGAACGCTGCTTGGCTTCTCTGGTGGTTTGCACCGGTACTATACTACACACACACACACCGCTGTGAAACAGGCAAGAATAAGTAAGTACTTCTGGGTCACGTATATTTTGAATCCTTCAGAATAAAAATCCAGCCCTGTATACTTTGTAAATAAATAACTAGGGCGAAAATTATGGAAAATTTGCACAATTATCGATATATTGTATACTACTTATCATACAAATAATAATTTAAAGTAATTATATAAGACATTGTCATTTATTTGTTGATGTGTTTATTTTTAAAGCCTAAATGGTCATCAATGTTTTTTGTGTGTGTACTCATTTATTGCACCTTACAAAAGTATTTGTACATTATGTCACAGTAAAAGGGGGTTCCACTCTACTCAGGAGCACTTCTTGTTTCCAAATACACCGAGTTTACACCCAGAGGAGTGTTGCTGTTCCTTTTGGCGGCACTTAAAGAGTGGCCCGTCATCTTAAATCCAATCGTTTTTTCATATTGGACATACATATTGTACCTATCTGTACATTGTGTCACAGTAAAAGGGGGGTCATTCTACTCAGGAGCACATTTAGTTTCTAAATACACAGAGTTTACACCCAGAGGAGCATCACTGCTGATTTGGTGGCCTTTAAAATGTGGCCCATCAACTTAAATCCAATGTCTAATATGAAAAAACTGTTTGATTTAAGTTGATGGGTCAGCAAATGAGCAGTGACACTCCTCTGGGTGTAAACTCTGTGGATTTGGAAACTTAATGTGCTCCTGAGTAGAATGACCTCCTAAGTAGAATGGATTGTGTACTACTGTGCAAAAAGAAAAACGTACTGAACAGGGTTCAATACGAATGGGTTAATTAAGAATGGTATTTACAAGTCTTTTCGAAAGTTGATTATTATAATTATTGTAATATTATTCATATTGTTATTACTATTAGTATTAATAGTAGCATTATAAATAATGTTTTGTTATTTTTGGCTTATTGCAATGGAGACTTTTCTCCCTCACCAACTTCAAACATCAGCTATCTGAGCAGCTAACCGATCGCTGCAGCTGTACATAGTCTATTGGTAAATAGCCCACCAATTTTCACCTACCTCATCCCCATACTGTTTTTATTTATTTACTTTTCTGCTCTTTTGCACACCAATATCTCTACCTGTACATGACCATCTGATCATTTATCACTCCAGTGTTAATCTGCAAAATTGTAATTATTCGCCTACCTCCTCATGCCTTTTGTACACATTGTATATAGACTCCCCCTTTTTTTCTACTGTGTTATTGACTTGTTAATTGTTTACTCCATGTGTAACTCTGTGTTGTCTGCTCACACTGCTATGCTTTATCTTGGCCAGGTCGCAGTTGCAAATGAGAACTTGTTCTCAACTAGCCTACCTGGTTAAATAAAGGTGAAATAAAATAAAAAATAAATGTATTACTGTTCTTACCATAACTATTTAGTCATCATTAGTTTTATCTCAATCTCTTCATTCAAAGACTCAATCATGGACACTCTAACTGACAGTTGTGGCTGCTTTAAGTGATGTATTTTTGTCTCAACCTTCTTGCCCTTTGTGCTGTTGTCTGTGCCCAATACTGTTCATACCCTGTTTTGTGCTGCTACCATGTTTGCCTGCTGCCATGTTTTTGTCTTGTTGTGTTGCTGCCATGCTATGTTGTTGTCTTGGGTCTCTCTTTATATAGTGTTGTGTTGTCTGTCTTCTCGTGATGTGTGTTTTTGTCCTATAGTTTTAATTTAATTTATTTTTAATCCCAGCACACGTGACTGGCAGGAGGCCTTTTGGTAGGCCTTCATTGTAAATAATAATTTGTTCTAAACTGACTTGCCTCGTTAAATAAAGGTTAAATAAAATTATTTGTAATGCTGTTAACAATCATGTCAATGCTATAATATTATTTGTGCTATAATGGCGATTAACTGTATTATTTTTTCACAAAATTATAAGTGTGCTAACATTTCCTCATAAAACGTTACGAATTTCAACCGTTTGTATTATTTTTCGCCATCTTCATTGAGAAACTTTTACTTTAAAGGAAAATCTCCGAGGTCAAGGCCTTATTCTTGCTAGGTCTTGCTTATTCTTGCTGGCGGAACGAAGGTCGCACACACCCGGGTTGAATCCCACACCATATGGCAGGCCAAAAACACCATTTTGGTTCATCTCAGGGCACACCGCGTGACAGGAAGAATGACAATGCTGCGCAACATGGTAGCAAATGAACACTAGTTTCGCTACATTGTCGTAAAAGTTCAAGTTCAAATTCAATTGTACAGCTAAATGAATCACCACGCACATGATTTTACAAACACATTTTAATATGTATATAATAGTGTGAGTACATATGACCGATTGACCTTCCATAGTTTCCCATAATCCCGCGCTTGCTACGTATTTCCGGTTAATGACCCTTTAAACCTTAATGGTTTTTGGGAGCGTCGGCGAAACGAGAACAAGTAAGAGATGTCGGGTGAATTTTCTAAATTATTAGACGTCTGATATACAGCTATAATAGAACATATTATATCGTTTTTAATGAAGATAAACATGCTACATATGTGCTGTGTAATCTAAAATGGATTTGTCAATGTTTCCGAGAGCCGAGTGAAGAGATGTGACATTGAAGAGAGAGGCAGACAAGACAAGGGGCAAATAGGCAATGGTTGGCTAGGCTAGCTAGCTTCCTAGCTAACGTTAGTTAAGGTGTCATTTTCCTGTATGTAGTCTGTTTTTGTGGGTATTCCTCCTCATAGCAATGTGTAGTGTTACTGTGGATTTTAGACCGGAACAGGAATATTACACAATGTTGGCTATCTACCATGTATTTGACCTTGTGCCAGTTAGCGATGATTAGCATTGTTAGCTTGAGTGTGAGCCTTCTAGTTAGCTATCGTTTGAACCAATGAATTGTATAAACCCCGGATGCCTGAAGGGGCGCAGTATTGAGGTCACTGCGCAGTCATCATGGTACTCCTCAATTGTAAAACAGATTTTTGGAAGCAATAGAAATGCATTTATTAATTTCTATGTTCGTTTTTGACACGTTCATTCTATTAGACACCTTCCTGCATACTTTCACATTGAGCGCGAAACAAATAAACAATTTCCTAAAATTATATATTTGTTTAGTACTAATGTTACTGTCCTCAGTACAACACTGAATATACATAAAATGTTGTCCTTGAAACAGTATTTAAATTAAATGTAGAATTCCAATCATTCCTATGACTGAGTGCTCCTACCTGTGAGTGCCAATATGGCCGACCGATGGCTTCAAAGCATCTCAATGACCATTACATAGGTTGCAATCCAAAAACAAAAAAGACACACTATCCCCTCAGCACTCAAAGTAAGTGGACACTTCTGATGTATCATGACGCCTGACAAGTACACTTTCAGGGCAATCACCTTTGTGAGAATTCTGGATGTTACAAATGTCTACTTTTAAAAAATGAACAGGAAATCAAAACCAGTAAGAAAAGTGTATCACAACCTGAGAAAGGAACTAAAATTGTACCTGGATAAAACATGGGAGAAATACACAAACATTACACTATATATAGGCCTTTGACTATGTTTTGAATCGATGTCATTTATCAATTTCAGAACAGAATTAACTATTTGTAAATGCATCCTGTAAACAGTAGAAACACTAGTTGTAAAAAAACAAATGAAAGGGTACATGTAAAAAAACAAACAATGCATGTCTATCAATTAGAAAAGCCTGTTATAATAATGTAATAGCATTGTCAATAGGAGAAAATGCTTGCCCAAGATGCTTCATGCATTCACCCTTTGCTGTGCCGATTTGCACACACATTAAAGATGTGACTCCAATCAGCTTCAAAACAGATACATGATACAAAGTACCCTAAAAGTCTTCTGCTACGAGAACTAAGGGGGACAAGACTGCACACTACTTTTAACACATCATTGCTCAAATCAAGCTACTTAAAAGGAAAAGTTGGAAGGGAGGGAAAGACAGCCTGAGGACACGTAAATTAGAGGCATCTAAGCGCGCTCCCCACGGATACGATGGGCCAGTTGGATGTCTTTGGTCATGATGGTGACACGCTTGGCATGGATGGCGCACAAGTTGGTGTCCTCAAACAAACCAACGAGGCATACCTCGCTGGGCTCCTGCAGGGCTCCAATGGCTGCACTCTGGAAACGCAGGTCAGTCTTGAAGTCCGGAGCAATTTTTCTCACCAAGTGCTGGAAGGGCAGTTTGCGGATCAGCAGCTCAGTGGACTTCTGGTACCGACGGATCTCACACAGGGCCACCTTCCCAGGCCTGTAGCGATGGGACTTCTTGACCCCACCAATAGAAGGGGCGCTCTTGCGGGCAGCTTTGGTGGCCAGCTGCTTACGTGGGGCTTTGCCTCCAGTAGATTTACAGGCTGTCTGCTTGGTACGGGCCATGGCTCCTACAAATCACCTTTGATACAACAGACTAGAGGTTGACTGATTTAATTGGAATGGCCGATTAATTTGGGCCGATTTCAAGTTTTCATAACAATCGGAAATCGGTATTTTTGGGTGCCGATTTAGCCGATTTTTATTATTATTTTTTACACCTTTATTAAATCTTTATTCAACTGGGTAAGTCAGTTAAGAACACATTCTTATTTTCAATGGCGGCCTAGGAACGGTGGGTTAACTGCCTCGTATAGCGGCAGAAAGACAGATTTTCACCTTGTCAGCTCGGGGGATTCAATCTTGCAACCTTACAGTTAACTAGTCCATTGCTCTAACCACCTGCCTCTAATTGCACTCCACGAGTAGACTGCCTGTTACGCGAATGTAGTAAGCCAAGGTAAGATGCTAGCTAGGATTAAACTTATCTTATAAAAAACAATCGATCAATCATAATCACTAGTTAACTACACATGGTTGATATTACTAGTTTATCTAGCATGTCTTGCGGTGCGTATCGTTGCTCCAATGTGTACCTAAGCATGAACATCAATGCCTTTCTTAAAATCAATACACAGAAGTACATATTTTTAAACCTGCATATTTAGCTAAAAGAAATCCAGGTTAGCAGGCAATATTAAAACCAGGTGAAATTGTCACTTCTCTTGCGTTCATTGCACGCAGTCATTGTATATGCAACAGTTTGAGCTGCCTAATTTGCCAGAATGTTATGTAATTATGACATAACATTGAAGGTTGTGCAATGTAACAGGAATATTTAGACTAATGGATGCCACCCGTTAGATAAAATAAGGAACGGTTCCGTATTTCACTGAAAGAATAAACGTCTTGTTTTCAAGATGATAGTTTCCGGATTCTACCATATTAATGACCTAAGGCTCGTATTTCTGTGTGTTATTATGTTATAACTAAGTCTATGATTTGATAGAGCAGTCTGACTGAGCGGTGGTAGGCAGCAGCAGGCTCGTAAACATTTATTCAAACAGCACTTTTGTGTGTTTTGCCAGCAGCTCTTCGTTGTGCGTCAAGCATTGCGCTGTTTACGACTTCAAGCCTATCAACTCCCGAGATTAGGCTGGTGTAACCAATGTGAAATGGCTAGCTAGTTAGCGGGGTGCGCTCTAATAGCGTTTCAAACGTCACTAGCTCTGAGACTTGGAGTGGTTGTTCCCCTTGCTCTGCATGGGTAACGCTGCTTCAATGGTGGCTGTTTTCGTTGTGTTCCTGGTTCGAGCCAAGGGAGGAGCGAGGACAGGGACGGAGCTATACTGTTACACTGGCAATACTAAAGTGCCTATAAGAACATCCAATAGTTAAAGGTTAATGAAATACAAATGGTATAGAGAGAAATAGTCATATAATTCCTATAATAACTACAACCTAAAACTTCTTACCTGGGAATATTGAAGACTCGTGTTAAAAGGAACCACCATATGTTCTCATGTTCTGAGCAAGAAACTGAAACATTAGCTTTCTTACATGGCGCATATGGCACTTTTACTTTATTCTCCAACACTTTGTTTTTGCATTTATTTAAACCAAATTGAACATGTTTCATAATTTATTTGAGGATAAATTGATTTTATTAATGTATTATATTAAGTTAAAATAAGTGTTCATTCAGTATTGTTGTAATTGTCATTATTACAAATAAATAAAAATAATCGTACGTTTAATGGGCTCTTTTTTTTGGGGTCCTCCAATAATCGGTATCGGCGTTGAAAAATCATAATCGGTCAACCTCTACAACAGACTATGTTAAAAATATGAAACTCGTCTCGTGTCCTTATTTATTGCGTTGTTCACACCTGGAAGGAAAGATTTTTAAACGGACTGCCCTTGCCCGGAAATTCCTCACTTGTTCATCCTGCGATTATTGTTTTCAGCCACTGTAGCTTGTGGGTGCTTTATATGCGCTACAGTCAATTATGATTGCATGCTATATTGACTATATAATTATGAATTTACGCCTACTGTATGATAGCTATTAAATTAATTATCTAACTAACGTTAGCCTGCCTAGCTGGAACTTCTGAAGAAGGAACATGTTTTATTTCTACAATTTCCAAAAGCTAACTAAACAAAAACATCATTACTTTTATGAGATGTGTGTGTATGCTGTTATGTGCATTAGTAGCACAATTTCTAACCTTTTTACATTAGTTTTTACTTATACTTGTATGTTGACTTCTCCATTGATGCTGTTTTAAAGTTTTGGCTGACTTAGCGGATGTACAATTGTCGCAAATTGAATTATGTGGAGTTTCAGGCCCAGAGTGAACATAATTGTACACTCGCAAAGTCGACTAAAAACGAGTGCTGAGGGGCTTATGTTGCAAACTTCCCTTGCTTGGCTAATCATTTGGACCGCCCGTCAAGATGGTGATGGGATTCCCCTAAGGGCATAAGGGTACGTGGACGAGGATGTCTTTTTATGAGTTTAAACCGCAACCACCATCTTGACGGGCGGTCCAAATGATTAGCCAAGCAAGGGAAGTTTGCAACATAAGCCCCTCAGCACTCGTTTTTAGTCGATTTTAGAAACTCCCCATATTTCAATTTGCGACGATTGGTTTGAACCAATACCTGGGCTTGAGGAGATGATGAATATGATGACATTTCCTCGGAAGTCCAGATCCTTCAATTCAAAGTCCCATTAACCAGTTCTGCAAATGTTATGTCAGAACGTTCAGTACTCAACAATAGATGGTGTTTCATAGAGCAACTATCATCATTACTGCTGTTACTCATGGTTTGTACTTTCAAAAAAAGGTTAAAGTAAAAACACATTCTTGTTGACTCTTTTTGGAAGTGCATGCCATGAGTAACATCAGTAATAACGATAGTAGTTCTGCGAAACTCCATATTTTGATGAGTCCAGATCGCATTTTTACATAATTAAAGTTTGCAGAGCTGGCTAATGGGACTTTGAACTGAAGGATCCTGGGCGTCGGCCGAAAATCTCATATTCATCCCCTCCACAAACCCAGGTACTAGTTCAGCTAACGTTAGCCTAGGTTGAATATAACAACTCATTATTTTCAACAAAGACGTTAGCTAGCTATCTATTAGCCTGTCTAATGTTACCATTGAAATGTTTGGGTAATGTAAGCTTGAAATGTCCACTGCTGATGGATGGCTAGTTATGTTTAGTTTGCTAGGCAACTTCCTAGCATAGACATTTTAGCTGGGTAACTTCATCTAGGTTATCGTAGCTAGCTAGTTTTTCCTATTTTTTGCCAGTTCTGTTTCTTAGATTTTTATTTGTTACAAAAACTGGTTGCTAGCTATGTATGCTTGGGCAGTGACCATAACTAGTTGCTAAATGCCAGATTAGGGAGGCGTGGAGTTTCATAAATTATCTTGTTGCTATTTTTGACAAATTGATTAAGAATAAAACTATTTTACAAAGACCTGATGGCTAGCCGCTAGGCTATAGTTCCATGTCATCAGAATAACCTCTTTGAGATTCGTTGGTCAGTAATGGTTTGTTCCATTAGTAGCTAGCGATATTCATTTTTCATCAAGGGTTTTCTCATACATGTTATTTTCTTTCAGAATGCTGGCCACCAGAGCCCTTAGCCTTGTTGGCAAACGTGCCATTTCCACATCAATCTGTGTACGTGGGGGACATGGTGAGTGACTGTTGGCAGCACACACCACATACTTGACCTTCATGGTATGGACCTTTAAACCACCTTCTGTAAATTGTACCTACCACTAAAAAGTTGGCACACAAACAAATGTTAACAATAGATAAAATACACCACCACCAGCATGATTTGGAGATGTACAGTAATCAGACGATACCAGTTTATTGTAGAATTAGAGATTTTTTTTTTTTTTTAGGTAAACTGAAAAAGCAGTTATGCGGCTCCCAAAAGCACACAGAATGTATTTGCACATACACATATTTGCTAAGCAGGTCCCATGCAGGTTTGAATACACATATTTACTGGTTGTGTGTGTCAGTCCTATGTAGTAACATGGTGAGTTTCCTGCAGGTGTTGCCAAGGTAGACGACTACGCTCTCCCAGCCTACTTTGACAGGCGGGAGAACCCCCTCCCAGACGTCCAGTTTGTGACAGAGCTGAGTGCAGTGCAGAAGTCCTTAAAGGAGAAGGAGAAGGGCTCCTGGGCCACACTCTCCAATGAGGAGAAGATTGCATGTAAGTGGTTTTCACCTTGTTGTTGAATACTTGACATTTGTCTCTCTTTTTTTTGCCTATTCAAAACAAGAAAGAAGTATTGTTTGCCTATCTGTTCTGTTAGTGGGGATATAATGATTCACCGATACGCGTCGGTCCCCGGGTTCAAATGTTTAAGATGTGAGTGCATCTGTCCGTGGGAGCCCAAACCAATCCATATGTAGCATGCATCGGTAAGAACCAATTAAAATGTTACAAATCGGTTCACTCATGTTTATTACGTGTTTTGTTTTGTTGCCTTATTCTGAAAATACATTCTGTTTGAATTGATGCGTCCTCTCCTTCAGCCTATGACACTTTTATGCATGTAACTGCATGTGATATTGATCTACAAGTTCGATAACCACGCAGTGCGGGAGACGCAGCTGCTCGCGCTAACGAGAGGTAGGGCTACCCTATCCCTGTTCTAATATTCGTAGGCAACATCTGCACAGCACCTTCAGCATTTACATGTTTTTAAATTGGTTTCCCTCAATTAATAAAACCTATGTAATTTGCTGGGTCATTTAGCTAGGCTTCCATCCAATTGGAATATTCTCAAATCTGCATAAAAACCATATGCAGATTTTCATCACACAATTTTCCATCAAGTTGACCTGTTGAGGATAAAAGGCTGGCGTTGTGCACATAAAAATAGCGTTTGCGGTTAAATTCCCATGTACTGAATAGAAAATACAAATGGGTTTCCACTGCATTTTCAACTCTACTGATGGTTTTCTCACAAAAAAAATGGTTATATAGTGAGTGTACCCACTCTGGTATTAGCATGTGCGCTGTAGCCATCAGGTCGCAGACACAGTGTGGGTATAGCCTACATTAGATTATTATGGACAAAAGAGAGATTATTTTTGTCACGGCAGCCAAGCATCAACGATCATGTCATCAGAATAAGACACTATTTATTGGGAGGAAGCATCAAGCTCATCACCTGCACTTTCACCACCCTGTGAAGTTCACTTATTTCATCTGTATCCTAATAAACTGCATGTTCTCCTGACAAGTCCTAATGTGGGAGGATCACACATCATTGCGTGACTCCAGGTTTACTTCGATATACTGGTTATTATGTAGCAGTATTTATTAGAGGGGTAAATATAAAGATTATGTTCAGGCGCCAGGCAGGTATTAACCATGCCGAAAGGACAAGAGTAGAATAGAGAGAGTACCACTACCAGATCCACACACATCAGCAGAAGAGACTGCCTAGAGTGTAGCCTGTTTCCCAGATAGCCAGTGGAGAGAAGACACACCATATAAACCCACGTCACAGCACAGGGGTAACCCCACCAATAATACCTCATACAATAATAATAAAGGCAGAACATATGAACGGCAACTTCATAGAAACAATTTACAAGAAAGAACCCAGTCATCAACAGAGGATTTGCAATAATCTGTATTACCTTCCAGTGGAGGAATACAGAGTGTATGAAGGTGGGGGGTGTTCATAGACAAAACAAAGGCCTTAAAATGTTCACAATCTTCTCGGCCACATGTCACTAGTACACCCCACCTCAATACAGTTCAAATAACAATCCTCAACTTACAAGCAACCTCACTTTTAACTAAAATGTCCACCCAAATACTTCTGGCAGGGCAATAATAGTCCAGCTCTAATGAACATCACTGGGAAGTGCATTTGAAAAATAGAAAGTATGTTGCAGGGTAAAGCACTGGAACAAGAGAGGAGAGAAAGAGAACGAGAGAGATCTTGGCTGTGGTCTTCAGGCTTGCCGGTGTACTGTCTGACCATCTGATTTGTTGGTTTGAATGTCAAAGCTTCGCAACAATGTTGCTACTAAACCATGCAATCCATAACCGGTGCGGTCCCAAACGATAACAACCACGACCTAGAGCTGTCACACCGATGATTGAGTTAAATACTTTATAAACTACACACTCTGCAAATAAACAAGGACGTCTGCAGCATAGCACACACAATCAAACTGTCACTCCAACCAAGCGCTCCTTCCCAGAGTGCTGAAAGAGCTGTCTTTATTTCCTCCTTCCTTACTGCTGATGCGCTCTTAAAGTGTCAGCGCACGCACGGTGAAGGCTCCGTACAGGATTTCGCCACAATTATATCAATATTTGCTCATTAAAGCGTTTCCACTGACATTTCAAGCATAATTCATTTACAGACCCTAAAGGATCACACCTTGTCTATTTTGTTTTGTCGACATTTGGAAAGTTTACTGACAACTTTTCCATCAGGCATGGCATAACTTTTTGGGTGTCTAACATGTACTTTACTTGCATTAAAAGGTTGGATGGAAACCTGGTTTGTGTTACCAAATGCGCTGTTGGAAATAGTTTGACATGTGGAGCTCTGTGGGCTACCGGAGTGGACATAACTCACATCTTGCTGATTGCACATCTAACTGCTGATTAGGGTTTTTCGATTGCCAAGTTCACCATGCAAAATATTTTTGTTCTGCTTTAAACAGTTAATGGATTTGGTCATTTTTACATGAACATGATAAAGGTGTATTTCATATCAATGACGGCAATCATTTTCGCCAGCCGCTCTGGTCAGAACGGGAGAAGAGAGCCGCTCTGGTGCCAAACTGTCAATAACATTCACTTTTGAGACAGGTGAAATCAAAAGCTGGGTTATATTAATTGGCCATGTATGTAAAAGCTAATTTCTTAAGATAAATCTATACATTTTACTAGCTCAAAATGTATCTGGTATATGACAGGTTATAGCAGCGTGGGGACAAGACATAAATTGACCCCCCTAATCTGATGCTCAGTCTGCTGTATGGATCAACTCACACATTACACACACACGGCAGAAATACTTTTCTATCATACAGCAACGACAAGCCATGGTTAATTCACTCAGCTCAGAGAAGTCAGCTCAGACAGGTCCAACTCAGCTCCTGAGCTCCATCACTATCAGATATTCATTTAGAATGGAAATGAATGTGTTCATGCCCTTGTTTATCACATCGACTCATTCCACTAATTAAATCAAATCGTTACAAACTACAAATATCGTTCCTGTATCTGAACCCATATATGTAGATGCATATTGAATTGTGCTTGTAAGGAGAGATACACATCCCTACCCGTTAGTTAGGCTGTGTTTAAATGTTATCTAACAAGTCTTGCATTTTCTTTTTACCAACAGTGTACCGTATTAGCTTCAAGCAGAGCTTTGCAGAGATGAACGAGGGCACAAAGGAGTGGAAATCGGTTATCGCAGGAATGTTCTTCTTTATTGGCATGACAGGACTGGTTGTCCTATGGCAGAGGAAGTTTGGTATGTCTTCGAATAAGAAAAGGAATGGGAACATTTATTGTGGATGGAGTCTGTGATAATTCAGTTGTAATATACTGAACAAAAAATATCAACGCAACAATTTCAGATTTTACTGAGTTACAGTTCAAATAAGGAAATACATATATAAATTTGGCCCGAATCTATGGATTTCACATGACTGGGTAGGGGTGCAGCCATGGGGGGGCCTTGGAGGGCATAGGTCCACTCACTGGGAAGCCAGGCCCAGCCAATCAGGGTGAGGTTTTCCCCCAGAAAATGACTTTATTCCAGACAGGAATACTCCTCAGCACCCCCCCTCGCTCAGATGATCCTGCAGGTGAAGAAGCTGGATGTGGAGGTCCAGGGCTGGCGTGGTAACACATGGTCTGTGGTTGTGAGGCCGGTTGGGCGTACTGACAAATTCTCTAAAACAACATTGGAGGCAGCTTATGGTAGGGATGGATATTAAATTCTCTAGCAACAGCTCTGGTGGACCTTCCTGCAGTCAGCATGCCAATTGCAGGCTCCCTCAACTTGAGGCATCTGTTACATTATGTTGTGTGACAAAACTGCACATTTTAGAGTGGCCTTTTATTGTCCCCAGCACAAGGTGCACCTGTTTAATGATCATGCTGTTTAATCAGCTTCTTGATATGCCACAACTGTCTGGTGGAGGATGATCTTAGCAAATGTTAAATGCTCATTCACAGGGCTGTAAACACATTTGTGCTAAAAATGTTAGCGAAATTAGCTTTTTGTGGGAAATTTCTTGGCTATTTTATTTCAGCTCTTAAAACATGGATCCAACACTACATGTTGCGTTTATATTTTTGTTCAGTGTGTGTTGATGTTCATCATTTTTCCACCCACCTGTTAAAAGCCACAAGTGAGCATTATTTTGCAATGAGATGGATATACAATATTATTTTTCAGACATACTTATACAAGATATTATTTTACATAATTCAAATACTGTATTTGGCCATCAGTGCCAATTCAAATAAATGGGAGCGTGTCTTCTCTGCCATTGTATTGCCACCAACCATAATTGGTATAACTGACAAGCAACCAGGTTGCTATTGTGAAACAGAATGTTCTGAATGATGATTACCTTGGTAGATAAATGTTCAATACAGACTCTTAAAGAATATATGTTCATGGGTGAACTTTGAGGCAGAGCCTAACAAAGCTATCGGTCTCGCTGCAGTGTACGGACCTGTCCCCCCCACCTTTGAGTCAGAATGGAAAGAGAAGGAGGTGCAGAGGATGCTGGACATGAGGATCAACCCAGTGGAGGGCTTCTCAGCCAAATGGGACTATGAGAACAAGGAATGGAAGAAGTAAACCAACCATCCAGAGGACCACATTACATACCATGACACCAACAAATGTACAAACATACCAATTACTTGTCTGTATGTATCTATTGTCCACATTACCTCAGTACGTTTTGGAAGGTCTCTTCCTCTTAAGGTTATCATGTATTATAGAGCAAAATAAAGTTCCTGTTTACCCAATAGTGTGTCTCCACTTTGCTGTTATACTACCATGACACTGGAGGAGTAGGCCCTACATGTCAGGTATATGTTGTTATTCTACCGTGTGGTGGAGGGTTAAATGACACTGGAGTAGGCCCAACATGTCAGGTATATTTTAGTAGTACATCAGGAACATCATAAACGGCATAGGTGTGATATTTCCACATCCTTGGTTTCCCCTATTTTAACTGGCAAGATTTGTTTGGTTGCCTCTAATTGTGTGAAAATCGTACTGGGGTCAGTCAATAAGTGGTAAAGCACCATGTTTTTGGTTGCCATTTTAAAGGAATGCACACTAGTCCTGGATTAGGCTATGGCAAGCGTTTGTGGGTTTACAGGAAAGAAAAAAGCATAGGCTGTCAGATCATTCCAATAGTTAAAATTAATATATTTAGGACATAGTACAAAGCAGTAGTACTGAATGAATTGATAATCATTTCCAGCTCTGAGATCACGAAACCCGCGCGGACTGGGCTGCATTACGGTCCCATGTACCAATGAAATCCTTTATCGGGGGAAACCCGGAAGAGGATTATGGAGCGAAGGTTACACAGAGCAGCGTTATGGCGATCGTCTTCTGAAAGCAATGTAGACAAAGCGGTCAAAAGTACACCCATGTTGATCTACAGAGGCGCAAAGTGGTCTCACTCGTGACGGACCGAACATTTCGCACGCACCCCTTCATGTTCGTGAAAGTCCGTCCATGTTCTTTTCCAATATTTTGCGTTGTTGCATTGAGACGTAAATACTCAGCTGTATTTTAAATAGGTCATAATCTTTATCGCCTGCGAGAGACATGGGGAATGGAATGAACAAGGTAGGGGCCTTTGTGTTTTTGTTATTAATATAGCTGTTCTGTTCAATGGCTTTTGATTGTAGCAAGGCACTTCCTCCGAGGAGCGTAAACGTTGAACATAGATATGCGCGGAATAGATTCTGTCGTGTTATTTACATCATCCATCTACATGCAACGCTGAAGTCCCCTGAATAAAACTAAAGGGCAGGCTATTCATCACACACTGTCACTTGATGTAAATAACGTGATACCCTAAATCAAAACCTGTATGAGTTATCAAATGGAGAAAACACTTAGCCCGTCTATTTTGACTGTTTTAAAGCCCGTATTGTCATCTGTCAATCGTTGGGTGTTTAAATGTTTTGTCTATACAGTACCAGTCAATGGTTTGGCCACATGTATTCATTCAAAGTTTTGTCTTTATTTTTACTATTTTCTACATTGTAGAATAATAGCGAAGACATCATGCTTTGCATAACCAGCATAGCTATCCCAGTATTCTGCAGCGATATGCCATCCCATCTGGTTTGCGCTCAGTGGGACTATTTATTTGTTTTTCAACAGGACAATGACCCAACACACCTCCAGGATGTGTAAGGGCTATGACCAAGAAGGAGAGTGATGGAGTGCTGCATCAGATGACTGTTTCTGTATGATATGTTGGATAAAGGAATAAAGACAGACACCAATGTCAAGTTGAATAGCCTTGTTTGTGCATTGTACAAATCCCTACACGTGGAGTCCCGGGAACAGTCCAGCTAGTCAAATACCTATCAACTAGACTCCGTAACATCATCCTTTTCAATAAAGTGCAAACATAAAGGCATAACAATTGAAAAACCATGACATTTTATTTTTTACTTCAGTTGTCATCTTCCTTTTACATTTACATACATTTTTTAAATGAACGGAGGACAAGTTAACAGTCTCTTGCTTACAGAGTCAGCCTGTCCGGTGGCTTGCACAGCCGCCCCACCCGGGAGTAAGTCTGGGCTCTGACAGGGGTAGGATTAGGGCCACGAGCTGGAGAGCTTGGTGAGGTAGAAACTTCACCTTCAGTTGGCCCATGTCTCAATTCTGCACCCCTCACCCTTAGGCCTGGACTGTGATCCAGCTCATCTAGGTGAGTGTATGGCGTGTTCTGGTTTGTCTGCTCTGCTACGTGCAGATCTACCCAATTGCGACGATAGAGGGAGCCACCAACATCCACCAGGTAAGAACGTGGTGCAACTCTCTGCAGGCCCAACGTGTGCCCAGCCTCCAAAGTCCTGTGTGGTCTCCCGGCAGCGGTTTCATCCTTATCGTTTCACCCACCTCCAGCTCTGGTAGGTCTCGAGCAGTCCGGTCGTAGAAGCACTTAGCAAGCTGCTTTCTGTGATGCAGTTTGTCCGTGATGCCAACCATGACGCAGGGCTCAAGTAGCTTGTTAGCTACGGGGATGGTAGTCTTCAGATGTCTGGACAGAAGGCGTTGTGCTGGGCTGCTGTCCATGTTTTCGGTGGGTGTGTTCCTCCACTGTAAGATCGCTTTTCATGGGTCATTGCTGTCGCGCAAGGCCCTGCTTAACAGGTCTTTTCAATCTTGACAGCCGACTCTTGCCTTGCCATTTGATTTTGGGTGTCTTGGAGAGGTGGTCACGTGGTCAAACTCCCATTCTGAAGCGAAATGCTTGAACTGTGCAGTGAATTGTGGGCCATTGTCTGTGATGACCTTGTCAGGCTGACCTTGCCTTGCAAACTGCGCCTTGCAGCGATTTATGACCGTCTCTGCAGACAAGTCAGGGAGCAGTTCAATTTCCCAAAAGTCAGAGGAGTGATCAACGATGAGAAGATAGTCCTTTTGTCTGTGGCTGAATAAGTCCATGCTGACGATTTGCCAGGACCTTGTGGGCAGTTCGTGTGACATCATGGTTTCCTCTTGCTGTTCATGAGCGTACTCGTTGCATGTGGTACAGTTTCTGACAGTCTTTAATTTCTGCTTGCATGTTTGGCCAGTATAATGTAGCATGCGTCACCTCCAACGTGACTGGAGTGTATGCGTGTAAGCATCTCTGGACGTAGTGATTTGGGAATAATGACCTTCTGACCTCTGAACAAGACGCCATTTTGTACGCTGATCTCATCTCGAAAGGTCCAGCATTCTCTCACTGTGAAAGGTGTCTCCTCTTTCAGGTATGGCCAACCTGCGAGAGCCATGGAGTTCAGTGACTGTAGGTGTTCGTCCTTGTCAGTGTGTTGCCTGATCTGAGCTAGGCGGTGATCTGTGAGGTTTAAGTAGTCTGCCTGACTGATCTGTTGAACATCTTGTTGTTCCTGCTGTAGCGAACAGATGGCCTGCTGCTGATCGACAGTGCCCCTGCTAGTACATTGTGCTGTTGCCCTGCTCAGTGTGTCGCTGATGTACATCTCTGGTCCTGGCTTGTAAATGACCTTCAGGCTGTAGTTTTGCAGAGTCAGGAGCATGCTTTGAAGCCTCTTGGGCGCTTTGAGGAGAGGTTTACTGAATATGGCAATGAGTGGTTTGTGGTTAGTTTCAGCGGTGACCAGCTCTCGACCATATAAGTAGTGATGGAATCGCTGGCAGGAAAGACGATGCTGAGGCACTCTTTCTCAATTTGTGCATAGTTTTGTTCGGTGGGGGTGAGTGCTCTTGAGGCAAACGCAACAGGCTGGCCTTCCTGCATAAGGCAGCATCCAAGTCCCCTTTGGCTGGAGTCGCTCTGGATTGTGACATGCTTCGTGACGTCGTAGTAGCAAAACACGGGCATGGATGAAGCCAGAGATTTCATCTCCTGCACTGCGGCCTCGTGCTTGGGTAGCCACTGCCATGGTGTGTCTTTAGCCAGCAACCGGCGCAGAGGCGCACAGACTGCTGATAGGTGTGGCATAAACTTTGCAAGATAGTTTGCAAAACCGATGAGACGCTGTACTCCTTTTGCATCAGACGGGTTTGGCATGTCGAGGATCGCTAGGACCTTGTGTGGGTCCGGCGTCAGGCCTTTTGCCAAGAGAATGTGGCCATGGTGGACGTCTTTCTCCTTGAACTGCAGCTTCTTCAGGTCAAGGCGAAGCTTAACTGATCGGCAGAACTCCATCAGTGCCAGGAGCTTCACAACGTGGTGGCGTTCTGCTTCTTCGTCTGTGTCACCACAGCCTACGATCAGGACATCATTGGCGATGGGTTCAATGCCCTTGAGCCCAGCCAGTAACTCGTGCTGCTTGCGTTGGTATACCTCAGGCGCCACTGAGACACCAAACGGGAGCTCCAGCCAACGTTTCCGACCCCAGGGGTCCAGAAGGTAGTCATGAAGCTGCATTCTTCGTCCAGCTTGCATTGAAGGAATGTATCTCGGGCAACCTCCAAGGTGAAAATCCTGGCCTTGGGAAGCTTATAGAGGACATCTAGTGTCGGCATGAGGTAGTGGGATCGTTTCAGTGCTTGGTTCAGATGCTTTGGGTCGATGCAGACCCTTTTTTTTCACTATGACCATATTGCTGATCCAGTCAGTTGGTTCAGTCACAGATGTCATGTGGCCATCGGCCTCATACTTGTCCAGCTGGGCCTTCACAGCCACTTTCATTGCGCAGGGCACATTGCGAGGAGCACACTGGACTGGAGTGATGCTCTCATCCACTTCAAAGTGTACCTCCCCAGGCACAGATTCAACGGGCATGTTGAATACATCGTCATATCTGCTGAGTAGTTGTTCTTTGGACAGGGGTCCATGCTGGACATGATCCACAATGTGCAGGTCATTTGATACAGTGAACTGCATCAGTCCCAGGCGTTCGCATGTAGAGCCTGAGAGGAGAGGATGTTGACTGGTTTTCACAATCTCAAACTCCAGCTCGTGTTTGCGTTCCTGTATAACACATTCGGTCTCAAAGGTGCCCATAGAGTACAGCTTTAGTCTAGTATCGCTGGGCAATAGATGTGTGTCAGGTGCCAGATTGATTTTGTCTTTGTAGCTCATTACGTTGCATGTAGCACCGGAATCCAGTTGACGTTGTTGCTTGTTGTGTAATCGTAGTGTCACAAACCATTTCTTCCCTCTTGAGTGTACAGCTCCAATGGATTCATGCATGTAACAATGACCTGGCCTCCACAATCACCCAACCTCAACCCAATTTAGATGGTTTAGGATGAGTTGGACCGCAGAGTGAAGGAAAAGCAGCCAACAAGTGCTTAGCATTGCTTGTTTTGTTTAACACTTTTTGGGGGGTTAATACCTTATTCCATTTGTGTTATTACATAGTTTTATGTCTTCACTATTATTCTACAATGTAGAAAATAGTAAAAAATAAACAAAAACCCTGGAATGAGTGGGTGTGTCCACTTTGGACTGTTACTGTCTATATTACACATCTTAGTGTCCTGTTAACAGTGATGGGAGTGTCCAGAAGCACCTCTGGGCACCACTGTAATTCCACCCTAACTGAAGCTCTAGGCTTATCTGAATTTCAGAGGACACTAACATCATAGGCAGGCATATACTTTTTATTTTGAAGTCTTAAATAATGCAGGAGTCTTGTAATGTCTAGATGAGATCATGATCGGATCGCTACAGCTTTATTGCACAGCTTTGTGTCAACATGGCCTTAACCATCAGAGTTCAGTGCTCCTCACTCCCAGTCATGTCAGGCAATACTATGTATTACATGCCCTATAAGGCTTGACATAGCTATGAGAACGATTCCTGTTTGTTTTCTCAATTGGAAAAATACTGTTTGACCAAACTGGACACCTGAATACGTCCTACGACCATAGATAAGGAGCATCACTAAGGTTAAGGCCATGCTCATTGTGAATATCTAACTCGTGAAATATCTTTGTTTTCCTATTTGCAGGTTGTTGATGGGCTCTACCTGGGAAATATCAGAGGTGAGAACAGGATTCTGTTGAAATCCATTCAGTTGTTTTATATGTTGCACAGTCAGGCATCCCACCCAAGAGGCAACACTCACAAATTCACTAGGTGAGGCACCAGCAGCAGAATCCAGGGCAGCTTTCAAAGAGACTCAGGCATTTTCTTCTGTTTTTGATGCACATGAGCTTTACGTTCTCTGTCCTTATGTTGTTGATACGTTACCTGTAAGCTATGGTCAAATGCTACAAGGGAAGTGAGAACAAGAATATCTAGTGAGTGGACTATAGTTATGTATAGATCAAAATAGAGTAGCAGAAGGTTATATGTGTACTGTAGCTCAATGAACTAAGGCATGGCCTGAATTAAGGCTGCTGCATGCATCATACTGTATCCATCAGTAGAATATGGCACATTTACTCCCTCTGGTAGTGTTGGTGATTTATCTGCTCCTCAACCAAGGGGGTTTCTGCCCTACCAGCTTAATGTGACATCTACCCTGCCATAATTTTAGCCATACTAATGATGGCTTCACAAGATGGTCCAAGTACTGCTCACACACTGAAAATGGCTTTAAGTGACAAGGCCAAATGAATGCTACCCAAATTACAGCCACACAGTCACAGATACTGCTTGTGGGCAGCCACTCCTGGGTCTTAAACACTTCAACAGATCTCTCCTTATGGCATTGCTTTGTCTACTGAGGGTCTCATAGAAATTCACTGAGAAGAATCACTGATCAACATTTACTCCCTCCCTTTGTCTTTTCCTAGACTCTGAGAACAGAGAAAGTTTGTCCCAGAACAACATCACCCACATCCTGTCTGTGTATAACAATGCTAAACCCGTGCTGGAGGTGAGTGGGGCAGGCAGCCATAGAGGACACAAGGCCAGTTTCACAGACTGACTGAATAAATTGTTGTCTTGAGTCAGGCTTCATTCAGGTTTAGTTGGTCAAGAACTGAAATGGGATTTCATGACCATTGACCATAACCTTGAATAACATGTCTTACATGAGTCAAACTTAAACATTGAAATGATTTTTAACTTCCTCATACTCAGTCAGTGAATATGGGATTTTGTCTCAAATTCTAGAGAGACATCTAATAACTTTTTGGGTCAGTATTCAGTTCCTTTGATTTTATTCATGGGAATTGTGTAGTGTAGTGAAATCTGTACATTTTGTAAAAGTGGAAAACAGATTTTGTAGTACACAGTTGAAGCCTGCTGGGGGTAGTGTCTCACAGTTTAATACATACCAGTGACATTGGACTGTAGAACTTTAGACAAAGCATTAACTGTTCATTAAAGCACTTCACTCTACTTGAAGCATCAAATTGTTGTTTTATTTGACCTATGGGGTTAATTTATAATACTCAGTTGAGTATGTGTGTGCATTTACAATGTGCAGTTGACCACACACCTTACCGGCTAATTGGTGGAAAGTGAATGATAAACAGCTGATAAACTGTACTGTGAATCCATGTAGATGATATGTATTGTGTGTAGAACAAAACTGACCCTTGTGTTTGTTCTCCTTTTTGTTTACCTCTCACAGGACATGACCTACCTGTGTATACACGCAGCTGATGCGTCTAGCCAGAACCTGTGAGTTACACACACACACACACACACACACACACACACACACACACACACACACACACACACACACACACACACACACACACACACACACACACACACACACACCCTATTCATTGTCAAACAAATCGACCAACACAAGCCACTCCACTGTGTACCATCGTCAGAGGTCCCTCTTTTCTTCCTGTGAACAAGACATGACTCGTGTTCACTTTTTCATATTGTTGAACGTAACTCTTCAGTTTGACTCCAGGGTGTCACGCAGGCAGGAAAAGTAGATTAGTCACTTTGTTTTTGAAACAACTGAAATAAGCCTGGAAGTCTTTTAAAGGTTCATACAGTATGTATCAGGTAGAGTTAAACAAGGTACCTATAGTATCAAGTCAGGGACCAATAATAATAAGACCTGATAATCTAAAGGACTCTGAGAGAAAGACATCTCAGTTTGACTTGTCTGGCTTTGCTATCAGAGCAGGAAAGAGTGTGGAGATGGTGCAGTATTTTAAATGGCTGTGGTTTTATATAGACCCCATCACCACTGTGTGAAATGAGCTAGATAGACTGCTGCTTCACGTGTGTTATCAAGTCCCCCTCTGCCATTATAGCGGCAGACCAAACCATTTACTTCTCTGTCTCTAAGCTGCTCTCATGTTTGGTGGGTCGCCATTGGCATACTACCATTTAGTATAAATACTGAAAATGTTATAAAACAAGTTGAAAATAAAACCTAATCAGGGGTTGGAACCGAAGAGAGAGAGAAATGCCTGGAACGTAAAATAACGTTATTAAAGGGTGTCCTTGCTTTTAAAATAACGGTTCTGTTCCAGAACAGTATGGATCACTTTTATTCCCGGTTCCATTTCTGTTCTTTGAGAAATGTCATTATTTTCCGTTTTTGAGTTCTGTTCCCTGAACCGGTTCCAACCCATGAAAATAGTAATACAAATGCTGTAACACACGAGAATCATTTCAGTAGTAAGGGACTCCGACTCTAGTGTTGTTGTGGTCATTGGAGGCAGGTCTTTCATGTCACTTGATTACACATTGTGGTTATTTGAAAAGAAAAGTAGTGTCAGAGTCCCCCTAGCATCACATGGTAACCCTGTGATGTCTCTCCAAGTGACTTAACAGCTGAGGGTAGAGTCCCTGTAGCACTGAGAGCGTTCTCCTCAGCTCTGCTCTGTGTGGGTGTCCTTCTCTTCCACCCATGCCATTATCACTTTCACATTCAGTTTTTAAGAGTGGTATCCCAGTATTTAAAACATGTTCCATCCCCAGAATAAATCACTTTTCTCTCGGGCACCCAATATTTCCCGCCATTTAGTGTCAAATCCATTTAGTGTCATTCCAAAGCATGTGGAACAGTGTACCAAACATTAGGAACACCTTCCTAATATTGAGTTGCTCCCCCTTTCCCTCAGAACAGCCTCAATTCATTGGAGCATGGACTCTACAAGGTGTCAAGCATTCCACGGGAATGCTGGCACATGTGGACTCCAATGCTTTCCACAGTTGACTGGAAGTCCTTTGGGTAGTGGACCAATCTTGATACACACAGAGTATTGTTGAGCGTGTTGCAGTTCTTGACACACTCAAACTGGTGCACCTGACACCTACTACCATACCCCGTTCAAAGGCACTTAAATCTTTTGTCTTGCCCATTCACCCAATGAATGGCACACATACACAATCCATGTCTCAATTGTCTCAAGGCTTAAAAATACTTTTTCCACCTGTCTCTTCCCCTTCTTGTACACTGATTGAAGTGGATTTAACAAGCGATATCATTAAGTGATGATAGCTTTCACCTGGATTAGAGGTCGAATGATTAGCCGATTTTAATTAGGGCGGATTTCAAGTTTTCATAACAATCGGTAAACAGCTTTTTATGGTCGATTATGGCCGATTACATTGCAATCCATGAGGAGATCAGTGCAGCATCAAAAGGACCTTGTGGCTGCAAGGAGCCAAGGTAAGTTGCTAGCTAGCATTAAACTTATCTGATTAAAAAACAAATCAATCTTCACATAATCACTAGTTAACTACACATGGTTGATATTACTAGGTTAACTATCTTGTTCTGCGTTGAATATAATCAATGTGGTGCCTGTTCATTTATCATCGAATCACAGCCTACTTCAACTTGATTTAACAAAAGCGCATTTGTGAGAAAAGCACAATCGTTGCAATAATGTACCTAACCATAAATATCAATGCCTTTCTTAAAATCAATACACAAGTATATATTTTTTAAACCTGCATATGTAGTTAAAATAAATTCATGTTAGCAGGCAATATTAACTCGGGAAATTGTGTCACTTCTCTTGCGTTCAGTGCAAGCATAGTCAGGGTAGATGCAGCAGTTTGGGGCGCCTGGCTCTTTGTGAACTGTTGAAAGGCCATTTATTTCTAACAAAGACCGTAATTAATTTACCAGAATTTTACGTAATTATTACATAACATTGAAGGTTGTGCAATGTAACAGTAATATTTAGACTTAGACAATATTTCACTGAAAGAATAAACATTTTGTTTTCGAAATGTTAGTTTCCGGATTTGACCATATTAATGACCAAAGGCTCGTATTTTTGTGTTTTATTATATTAGAATTAAGTATATGATTTGATATTTGATAGAGCAGTGACTGAGCAGTGGTAGGCAGCAGCAGGCTCATAAGCATTCATTCAAACAGCAGCTCTTAGCAATGCTGGGATGCACAGCGCTGTTTATGACTTCAAGCCTATCAACTCCTGAGATTAGGCTGGCAATAAATACTAAAGTACCTATTAGAACATCCAATAGTCAAAGGTATATGAAATACAAATGGAATAGAGAGAAATAGTCCTATAATTCCTATAATAACTACAACCTAAAACTTCTTAACTGGGAATGTTGAAGACTCATGTTAAAAGGAACCACCAGCTTTCATACAGTGCCTTGCGAAAGTATTCGGCCCCCTTGAACTTTGCGAGCTTTTGCCACATTTCAGGCTTCAAACATAAAAATATAAAACTGTTTTTTTTTGTGAAGAATCAACAACAAGTGGGACACAATCATGAAGTGGAACGACATTTATTGGATATTTCAAACTTTTTTAACAAATCAAAAACTGAAAAATTGGGCGTGCAAAATGATTCAGCCCCCTTAAGTTAATTCTTTGTAGCGCCACCTTTTGCTGCGATTACAGCTGTAAGTCACTTGGGGTATGTCTCTATCAGTTTTGCACATCGAGAGACTGAAATTGTTTCCCATTCCTCCTTGCAAAACAGCTCGAGCTCAGTGAGGTTGGATGGAGAGCATTTGTGAACAGCAGTTTTCAGTTCTTTCCACAGATTCTCGATTGGATTCAGGTCTGGACTTTGACTTGGCCATTCTAACACCTGGATATGTTTATTTTTGAACCATTCCATTGTAGATTTTGCTTTATGTTTTGGATCATTATCTTGTTGGAAGACAAATCTCCGTCCCAGTCTCAGGTCTTTTGCAGACTCCATCAGGCTTTCTTCCAGAATTGTCCTGTATTTGGCTCCATCCATCTTCCCATCAATTTTAACCATCTTCCCTGTCCCTGCTGAAGAAAAGCAGGCCCAAACCATGATGCTGCCACCACCATGTTTGACAGTGGGGATGGTGTGTTCAGGGTGATGAGCTGTGTTGCTTTTACGCCAAACATAACGTTTTGCATTGTTGCCAAAAAGTTCAATTTTGGTTTCATCTGACCAGAGCACCTTCTTCCACATGTTTGGTGTGTCTCCCAGGTGGCTTGTGGCAAACCTTAAACGACACTTTTTATGGATATCTTTAAGAAATGGCTTTCTTCTTGCCACTCTTCCATACAGGCCAGATTTGTGCAATATACGACTGATTGTTGTCCTATGGACAGAGTCTCCCACCTCAGCTTTAGATCTCTGCAGTTCATCCAGAGTGATCATGAGCCTCTTGGCTGCATCTCTGATCAGTCTTCTCCTTGTATGAGCTGAACGTTTAGAGGGACGCCAGGTCTTGGTAGATTTGCAGTGGTCTGATACTCCTTCCATTTCAATATTATTGCTTGCACAGTGCTCCTTGGGATGTTTAAAGCTTGGGAAATATTTTTGTATCCAAATCCGGCTTTAAACTTCTTCACAACAGTATCTCGGACCTGCCTGGTGTGTTCCTTGTTCTTCATGATGCTCTCTGCGCTTTTAACGGACCTCTGAGACTATCACAGTGCAGGTGCATTTATACGGAGACTTGATTACACACAGGTGGATTGTATTTATCATCATTAGTCATTTAGGTCAACATTGGATCATTCAGAGATCCTCACTGAACTTCTGGAGAGAGTTTGCTACACTGAAAGTAAAGGGGCTGAATAATTTTGCACACCCAATTTTTCAGTTTTTGATTTGTTAAAAAAGTTAGAAATATCCAATAAATGTCGTTCCACTTCATGATTGTGTCCCACTTGTTGTTGATTCTTCACAAAAAAATACAGTTTTATATCTTTATCTTTAAAGCCTGAAATGTGGCAAAAGGTTGCAAAGTTCAAGGGGGCCGAATACTTTCGCAAGGCACTGTATGTTCTCATGTTCTGAGCAAGGAACTTAAACATTAGCTTTCTTACATGGCACATATTGCACTTTTACTTTCTTCTCCAACACGTTTTTTTTTTACATTATTTGAACCAAATTGAACATGTTTCATTATTTGAGACTAAATTGATTTTATTTATGTATTATATTAAGTTAAAATAAAAGTGATTGTTGTAATTGTCATTTATTACAATTATATGTATAAAAATCATCTGATTAATTGGTATCGGCTTTTTTGGACCTCCAATAATTGATATTGGTGTTGAAAAATCCGTTTGTTTTGAAAAAAACGACCTCTAACCTGTATTCACTAGGTCAGTCTATGTCATAGAAAGAACAATATTTTGTACACTGGGCAAGTATGTCTGGAATAGATTAGAGCTTTGATCGGCATGAAAATTCAAGCCTGATGCTACCTGAGCTCTGCATTAAAGACATTTTACGAGCCTAAGCCCAAAAAAGCCCAAATGATTGTGCCGTTATCCAATACACAGCCGCACATTACGCGAGACCGGAAAACATAAAAGCCGATAGATGTAGCTATGCTCTCTTGGATAAATAAATTAAACAAGCTCCAGTAATCTTTTTGTGTGTGGACTGTATTATTGTACTGTATTGTATTATATGGACTAGAATTACACACCTTGTTCAAACCATGAAGCTGGGAGAGAACATATGTTGCTGGTGCAGGACGTGTGGCCTACAAAGTTACAATTGTAGGCTAGTAAATTTGATTTAATTTGTAATTTATTATTATTATTATTATTATTAGGGCTGTGGCTGTCATGAAAATTTTGTCACCTGGTGATTGTCAAGCAAATAATTGCCGGTTTCACGTTAATTGACTGTTAATTAACAGAAACACATTTAGCATCCGCATAGCCTACTGATGCAGACCTTTTGGAACATTTACATTTTAAAATGTCTAATAAATCCATGTACTTTAGCCTACACCATCACAGTGAATCCATTATTTATTTTAGACAGGTCTAAACAAACATGATATGAAGAAAATGTAGTCTATTTCAGAAGTACAGAATAACATGAATTATCCTTGTGTTTGGCCCTGGCTATATGCTTAATTTAGTGTTATTTATGTAACATTAGTTGTGGTAGAAATGTTGGGTTATATGTTTAGATTTTTAATACATATAAAACATTCTAATGATGCTACTCTAATGATGATTTGAAAAAAGTGGCATGAAAGGCATGAGCTCTGCTTTGTTTTTTTTGCGCAGGTTTATTCACAATTTGACAAGCACTTGATAATGCCTAAAATTTCCCAGCTGCATCCCCTCTGTCTGGCCTTAATGCCCCCAAAAGTTCCATGCCTTTTGTGGCCGTTGTGCCCTTGGGATGAATATAATTATTATAATTCCCTTCTCATTGCTGCTTGCCGAAGCACCTCTCACTCACATGGCTCTGTGATGGTCTTTCTCACAGGTCACAAGTGAAGATGGACACATCTGGGATGCATCTGCGCACGTCCGTATCCAATTCCCAGGTGCATTTTGAAGATATTGGAATAACTGTCCATTTGCTTTTTGTCAGCCAACAAGATGAGTAGGCCTAACGAACAGCAAAAGCACAAGCATATGTCAATCTACTATCCCCCATAGTACAAAAGTTGACCTATTCTGTGTGAGAAATAAATATTCCAAACATAGTCTGGGACAGTTGTGGGATGTGATAGATCCCAAATGAATTCAACCACTAGCATCAAAAAACCTGTTTTAAGCAATGTGCCTGACGCATCTGATCAGAATGTTTTGCGTAAAATGTTGATAAACTATTAGCCAAGTTTTTCACATTACAAGTACAGCAATGTGAACATGGTAGTAGGCTATAAGCGTGAATGTTCCATTAGCAGGAAACCACCATTATCAAAAGTGACTGCAAATGCGATTATGCAGTGGCGGATTTAGGTATAGGCGACATGGGCAGCTGCCCAGGACGGCATTTTGCCAGGGGCGGCACGGGGCGCTCACACAAAAAAACGGAATGGTGACATTTGCGTGATCGGGTTTTTCTATCGCTCCTTTGCACGTCACGTCAATGATATCATGTCACCGTTTGGGACTGTGGATCAATTAACCTTGTCGGACTGGGCACCCTGATTCTCGTTTGTGAGCTAGGCAGGCTACTGCCATGGAAGGTCTCCCACTCAGAAGTACGAGATGGGGAGGTTGTTGGGGGTAGGTTGTCCTCAGGTCTCCCCACTGGAACCCCGAGATAGAGGTGCGCTATTTGATAGTGTACAATCACACTACGAAATGCTACCAAATAAACCACAATTCCTTCATAATACTGTGAATATATAGTTTCACAGACAATTTGTTGCATTGTTTTCTTGTTTGTGGTGAAATCGTTAAGAATAATATAAAACCAGTCTGCACACCACCAAGGTGAATTGGTTTAGTCTTGACTCTTGGTTGACAGTGTTGGGGGATGTGTTATGTATTGATGCTCAAGTACCAAATCAACACAATTTTGTTTCTATTTGTCTTTATTACTTCTTTTTGATATTTGAGTCTTATTTTTGTATGTATTTTTATATTTATATAGTTTTAAATGTTATGATTATTTATTTACCTCGCTGCTACCGAGTCGCTATAGTGGCTAATGCTATCTCCCGGCTAGCAAACAGAATTACTCCAGCTACAATACCTCTTTTGCCAATTGGCCTGAACCCTTTGTCGACACCGAGCCCCGCCGATCCATCACGACTGGTCCACCGACGTTATTCCGTCAGATGTGCCCTCAACCGGCCTTTGCCGAATGTCGGTGTAGCCCTGCGTGCTTTCATTTGTTGCGCTTTCATTTGTTGACTTCTGTAACCGTAAAAGCCTTGGTTTCATGCATGTTAACATCAGAAGCCTCCTTGTTTGTTTTTCTCACTGCTTTAGCACATTCCACCAACCCTGATGTCCTAGCCATATCTGAATCCTGGCTTAGGAAGGCCACCAAAAATTCTAAGATTTCCATCCCCAACTACAAAATGTTCCATCAAGATAGAACTGCCAAAGGGGGAGGAGTTAGCCTGCAAAGTTCTGTCAAAGTTCTGTCATACTTTCCAGGTCTATGCCCAAATAGTTTGAGCTTCTAATTTTAAAAATGAATCTCTCCAGAAATGAGTCTCTCACTGTTGCCACCTGTTATAGAACCCCCTCAGCTTCAAGCTGTGCCCTGGAAACCATATGTGAATTGATTCCCCCCATCTATCTTCAGAGTTTGTTCTGTTAGGTGACCTAAACTGGGATATGCTTATCACCCTGGCATCCATACAATCTAAACTAGATGCCCTCAATCTCACAGAAATTAGTAACCTACCAGGTACAACCCTAAATCCGTAAACATGGGCACCCTCATAGATATTATCGTGACCAACTTACCCTCCAAATACACCTCTGCTGTTTTCAATCAGGATCTTAGTGATCACAGCCTCATTGCCTGCATCCGTTTTGGGTCCGCGGTCAAATGACCACCCCTCATCACTGTCAATCGCTCCCTAAAACACTTCAGAGAGCAGGCCTTTCTAATTGACCTGGCCCGGACATCCTGGAAGGATATTGACCTCATCCTGTCAGTAGAGGATGCCTGGTTGTTCTTTCTAAAAGTAATTTCCTCACCATCTTCAATAAGCATGCCCCTTTCAAAATGTAGAACTAAGAACAGATATAGCCCTTGGTTCACTCCAGACCTGACTTCCCTCAACCAGCACAAAAATATCCTGTGGTGTACTGCATTAGCATTGAATAGTCCCTGCGGTATGCAACTTTTCAGGGAAGTCAGGAACCAATACACACAGTCAGTTAGGAAAGCAAAGGCTAGCTTTTTCAAACAGAAATTTGCATCCTGTAGTTCTAACTCCAAAAAGTTCGGGGACACTGTAAAGTCCATGGAGAATAAGAGCACCTCCCCCAGCTGCCCACTGCACTGAGGCTAGGAAACACTGTCACCACCGACAAATCCACGATAATCGAGAATTTCAATAAGCATTTCTCTACGACTGGCCATGCTTTCCTCCTGGCTACCCCAACCCCGACCAACAGCTCCGCACCCCCCGCAGCTACTTGCCCAAGCCTCCCCATTTCTCCTTCAACCAAATCCAGATAGCAGATGTTCTGAAAGAGCTGCAAAACCTGGACCCGTACAAATCAGCTGGACTAGACAATCTGGACACTCTCTTTCTAAAATTATCAGCCGCCATTGTTGCAACCCCTATTACTAGTCTGTTCAACCTCTCTTTCGTATCATCCTGAGAATCTTAAAGATTTGGAAAGCTGCCGCGGTCATCCCCCTCTTCAAAGGGGGTGACACTCTAGACCCAAACTGTTACAGACCTATATCTATCCTGCCCTGCCTTTCTAAAGTCTTCGAAAGCCAAGTTAACAAACAGATCACTGACCATTTCGAATACCACCGTACCTTCTCCGCTGTGCAATCTGGTTTCCAAGCTGGTCACGGGAGCACCTCAGCCTCGCTCAAGGTACTAAACAATATCATAACCTCCATCGATAAAAGACAGTACTGTGCAGCCGTCTTCATCGACCTGGCCAAGGCTTTCGACTCTGTCAATCACTGTATTCTTATCGGCAGACTCAACAGCCTTTGTTTCTCAAATGACTGCCTCGCCCGGTTCACCAACTACTTCATTAGAGTTCAGTGTGTCAAATTGGAGGGCTTGTTGTATGGACCTCTAGCAGTCTCTATGGGGGTACCACAGGGTTCAATTCTCGGTCCGACTCTTTTCTCTGTATATATCAATGATGTCGCTCTTGCTGCGGGTGATTCCTTGATTCACCTCTACGCAGACGACACCATTCTGTATACATCTGGCCCTTCTTTGGACACTGTGTTAACTAACCTCCAAACAAGCTTCAATGCCATGCAACACTCCTTCCGTGGCCTCTAGTGAAACTAGGTCAACTAGGTCACCTTAACACCCACACGCTCCAGCAGGAATATCTCACTGGTCATCCCCAAAGCCAACACCTTATTTGGCTGCCTTTCCTTACAGTTCTCTGCTGCCAATGACTGGAACGAATTGCAAAAATTGCTGAAGTTGGAGACTTACAGTGGGGCAAAAAATGATTTATGGTGGAAAATAAGTATTTGGTCAATAACAAAAGTTTATCGGGGCGGCAGGGTAGCCTAGTGGTTAGAGCATTGGACTAGTAACCGAAAGGTTGCAAGTTCAAATCTCCGAGCTGACAAGGTACAACATTTGTCGTTCTGCCCCTGAACAGGCAGTGTTCCTAGGCCGTCATTGAAAATAAGAATTTGTTCTTAACTGACTTGCCTAGTAAAATAAAGGTGGGGGGGAAAAAATCAATATTTTGTTATATACCCTTTGTTGGCTATGACAGAGGTCAAACGTTTTCTGTCTTCACAAGGTTTTCACACACTGCTGTTATTTTGGCCCATTCCTCCATGCAGATCTCCTCTAGAGCAGTGATGTTTTGGAGCTGTTGCTGGGCAACACAGACTTTCAACTCCCTCAAGATCTGGAGACTGGCTAGGCCACTCCAGGACCTTGAAATGCTTCTTACGAAGCCACTCCTTCGTTGCCGGGGCGGTGTGTTTGGGATCATTGTCATGCTGAAAGACCCAGCCACGTTTCATCTTCAATGCCCTTGCTGATGGAAGGAGGTTTTCACTCAAAATCTCACGATACATGGCCCCATTCATTCTTTCCTTTACACAGATCAGTCGTCCTGGTCCCTTTGCAGAAAAACAGCCCCAAAGCATGATGTTTCCACCCCCATGCTTCACAGTAGGTATGGTGTTCTTTGGATGCAACTCAGCATTCTTTGTCCTCAACACGACGAGTTGAGTTTTTACCAAAAAGTTCTATTTTGGTTTCATCTGACCATATGACATTCTCCCAATCTTCTTCTGGATCATCCAAATGCTCTCTAGCAAACTTCAGACGGGCCTGGACATGTACTGGCTTAAGCAGGGGGACACGTCTGGCACTGCAGGATTTGAGTCCCTGGCGGCGTAGTGTGTTACTGAAGGTAGGCTTAGTTACTTTGGTCCCAGCTCTCTGCAGGTCATTCACTAGGTCCCCCCGTGTGGTTCTGGGATTTTTGCTCACCGTTCTTGTGATCATTTTGACCCCACGGGGTGAGATCTTTTTTTATTTTTTATTTCACCTTTATTTAACCAGGTAGGCTAGTTGAGAACAAGTTCTCATTTGCAACTGCGACCTGGCCAAGATAAAGCATAGCAGTGTGAACAGACAACACAGAGTTACACATGGAGTAAACCATTAACAAGTCAATAACACAGTAGAAAAAAAGGGGAGTCTATATACAATGTGTGCAAAAGGCATGAGGAGGTAGGCGAATAATTACAATATTGCAGATTAACACTGGAGTGATAAATGATCAGATGATCATGTACAGGTAGAGATATTGGTGTGCAAAAGAGCAGAAAAGTAAATAAATAAAAACTGTGGGGATGAGGTAGGTGAAAATGGGTGGGCTATTTACCAATAGATTATGTACAGCTGCAGCGATCGGTTAGCTGCTCAGATAGCTGATGTTTGAAGTTGGTGAGGGAGATAAAAGTCTCCAACTTCAGCGATTTTTGCAATTCGTTCCAGTCACAGGCAGCAGAGTACTGGAGCGAAAGGCGGCCGAATGAGGTGTTGGATTTAGGGATGATCAGTGAGATACACCTGCTGGAGCGCGTGCTACGGATGGATGGGTGTTGCCATCGTGACCAGTGAACTGAGATAAGGCGGAGCTTTACCTAGCATGGCCTTGTAGATGACCTGGAGCCAGTGGGTCTGGCGACGAATATGCAGCGAGGGCCAGCCGATTAGAGCATACAAGTCGCAGTGGTGGGTAGTATAAGGTGCTTTAGTGACAAAACGGATGGCACTGTGATAAACTGCATCCAGTTTGCTGAGTAGAGTGTTGGAAGCGATTTTGTAGATGACATCGCCGAAGTCGAGGATCGGTAGGATAGTCAGTTTTACTAGGGTAAGCTTGGCAGCGTGAGTGAAGGAGGCTTTGTTGCGGAATAGAAAGCCGACTCTTGATTTGATTTTCGATTGGAGATGTTTGATATGGTCTGGAAGGAGAGTTTGCAGTCTAGCCAGACACGTAGGTACTCATAGGTGTCGACATATTCAAGGTCGGAACCATCCAGTGTGGTGATGCTAGTCAGGCATGCGGGTGCAGGCAGCGATCGGTTGAAAAGCATGCATTTGGTTTTACTAGCGTTTAAGAGCAGTTGGAGGCCACGGAAGGAGTGTTGTATGGCATTGAAGCTCGTTTGGAGGTGAGAGCACAGTGTCCATTCTATATACTTTCGGCCCGTCATTGGTGTCGTCTGCGTAGAGGTGGATCAGGGAATCGCCGGCAGCAAGACCAACATCATTGATATGTACGGAGAAAAGAGTCGGCCCGAGAATTGAACCCTGTGGCACCCCCATAGAGACTGCCAGAGGACCGGACAGCATGCCCTCCGATTTGACACACTGAACTCTGTCTGCAAAGTAATTGGTGAACCAGGCAAGGCAGTCATCCGAAAAACCGAGGCTACTGAGTCTGCCGATAAGAATATGGTGATTGACAGAGTCGAAAGCCTTGGCAAGGTCGATGAAGACGGCTGCACAGTACTGTCTTTTATCGATGGCGGTTATGATGTCGTTTAGTACCTTGAGTGTGGCTGAGGTGCACCCGTGACCGGAGAAGGTACGGTGGGATTCGAGATGGTCAGTGACCTGTTTGTTGACTTGGCTTTCAAAAGACCTTAGATAGGCTGGGCAGAATGGATATAGGTCTGTAACAGTTTGGGTCCAGGGTGTCTCCCCCTTTTGAAGAGGGGGATGACTGCGGCAGCTTTCCAATCCTTGGGGATCTCAGACGATATGAAAGGGAGGTTGAACAGGCTGGTAATAGGGGTTGCGATAATGGCGGCGGATAGTTTCAGAAATAGAGGGTCCAGATTGTCAAGCCCAGCTGATTTATACGGGTCCAGGTTTTGCAGCTCTTTCAGAACATCTGCTGTCTGGATTTGGGTAAAGGAGAACCTGGAGAGGCTTGGGCGAGGAGCTGCGGGGGGGCCGGAGCTGTTGGCCGAGGTAGGAGTAGCCAGGCGGAAGGCATGGCCAGCCGTTGAGAAATGCTTGTTGAAGTTTTCGATAATCATGGATTTGTCGGTGGTGACCGTGTTCACTAGCCTCAGTGCAGTGGGCAGCTGGGAGGAGGTGCTCTTGTTCTCCATGGACTTCAGTGTCCCAGAACTTTTTGGAGTTGGAGCTACAGGATGCAAACTTCTGCCTGAAGAAGCTGGCCTTAGCTTTCCTGACTGACTGCGTGTATTGGTTCCTGACTTCCCTGAACAGTTGCATATCGCGGGGACTGTTCGATGCTATTGCAGTCCGCCACAGGATGTTTTTGTGCTGGTCGAGGGCAGTCAGGTCTGGAGTGAACCAAGGGCTGTATCTGTTCTTAGTTCTGCATTTTTTGAACGGAGCATGCTTGGAGCCCCAGATCGAGGGAGATTATCAGTGGTCTTGATTGTCTTCCATTTCCTAATAATTGCTCTCACAGTTGATTTCTTCAAACCAAGCTGCTTACCTATTGCAGATTCAGTCTTCCCAGCCTGGTTCAGGTCTACAATTTTGTTTCTGGTGTCCTTTGACAGCTCTTTGGTCTTGGCCATAGTGGAGTTTGGAGTGTGACTGTTTGAGGTTGTGGACAGGTGTCTTTTATACTGATAACAAGTTCAAACAGGTGCCGTTAATACAGGAAACGAGTGGAGGACAGAGGAGCCTCTTAAAAAGAAGTTACGGGTCTGTGAGAGCCAGAAATCTTGCTTGTTTGTATGTGACCAAATACTTATTTTCCACCATAATTTCCAAATAAATTCATTAAAAATCCTACAATGTGATTTTCTGGATTTATTTTCTTCTAATTGTGTCTGTCATTGTTGAAGTCTACCTATAATGAAAATTACAGGCCTTATCTTTTTAAGTGGAAGAACTTGCACGATTGGTGGTTGACTAAATACTTTTTGCCCCACTGTATGTATGTGTATTTAAAAATATATATTGTCTATCTATTTTAAATGCAATTTGAATGTAATTGATGGAGAGAGAGAGACTGAGAGAGCAACAATATTCGAGTGATAGGCTGTTTTAAAACCCTGCAGCTGAAGTCAATTTTAAAAATAATCATTACAAAAAATGTGGTCACCCCTGAAAGCCAGATGGAGATGTATAACTTAGATGCGTATTCAGTCCTTATATTACTCTACCATAGGAAATCCTGCAACTACATGCAGGGCCTACCTGTCACAAGAAAAACAGTTACCATGATGAGATGATTGGTCGTGCAGATGTCAAATAGAAGGCCGTAGAGAAGCAAGATTTATACATAACTTATGTAACAGTTCCATTTCACTGCATGCTGTTCATATAAATCATTTATTATAATTTACCGGTTTCTCACCGTTATTTACTCCAGGAAAAGGGAGTTGGTTTGGGCGGTAAATCTCAGTAACCCAATACCCACTATTCAACCCTAGTCTTTAGTCATACTCATTACCTTTGTGCCATGCACCACTATTAGAGCTCCTATAAATGAGAGCTAGCTACTTCCCTGGTACCCATGACCTGCACCATCTGTTGAGTTTGTTCTGTGTCCACTTTCCACATGAATTACTGCTCATTACATTAGTATTGTAGCACGCTGTGTAGCGCAGTAAGGATAACTCCCAGGGTGGAATGTCCTACCCTGCTTTTCATACCTGGACAGAAACACCCTGTCTGCCAGTCAGTCAGAAAGAGACAGACACTAGTGTTAAAGACATGCTCCATAACTTTGGCGACTAACAAGTATTTTTTTAAACCTCCGCAAGCAGAGCATAACTCAGTCAGTCTGTCAGTCACTTGTCTTCTCAGAGGAAAAGGAGAGAGATGATGATGATGATGATGATAATGATGAGGGTGGTTGGAGGTTGAGGATGAGGTGAGGAGGGGATGTTGTTGTTGGGTTGGGGGGCCTCTGACCCCACCCCCACCCCCCTGTTGCAACCAACTGGTCTGCAGGCAGCAGGAAGGAAGCCTTGCTGTGACATCCTGCTGTGCCTCGGTCACCAGGTCTATTATAGTCCCTCTCTGTCACAATCCCTAGGCTGGGAAAACAGGGCTAACGGTCGTCCCGCTGGTTTCATCACGTCCCCCTGTTCCCCGCTTTTAGAGACCAGGCCAGGGACTGACATGGCTAGGGGCCCTAGGGGCTAGGACTTTATGTGTAACTCTGTTGTTTTTGTCGCACTGCTTTGCTTTATCTTGGCCAGGTCGTAGTTGTAAATGAGAACTTGTTTTCAACTAGCCTACCTGGTTAAATAAAGGTGAAATAAATAAATATCTGTGAGCTCCTGATGAGTCCGAGTGTGTCAAATGATTGCGGTAGGATGCGGACCTGACCCTCACTTCGTGATGTTTTATTAAACACTCAAGAACCAAGAATTATAATTAGAATCAGGTGCTTTATCTTCAGTTACCAGATATCACAAAACTAAAGCACCACAGAGTCTTTGTTTGGATACAACCATACAGTTTGCCACTGTCCTTCATTTGTGATTTTAATATGGGTGGTTCGAGCCCTGAATGCTGATTTGGCTGACAGCTGTGGTATAGCAGACCGTATACCACGTGTATGACAAAACATGTATTTGTACTGCTCTAATTACATTGGTAACCAGTTTATAATAGCAATAAGGCACCTTGGGGGTTGTGATATATGGCCAATATACCACAGCTCAGGGCTGTGTCCAGGCACTCTGCGATGCATTGTGCCTAAGAACAGACGTTAGCCGTGGTATATTGGCCATATATCACACCTCCTCAGTTAAATATACACTGAGTATACCAACCCCCCCCCATTGCAGTTCTTGATACAGGTGGACATGGCACCTACTACCATACCCCTTTCAAAGGCACTATTTGTTTCTTGCCCATTCACCCTCTGAATGGCACACAGACACAATCTGTGTCTCAAGGCTTAAGAATCTTTCTTTAGCCTGTCTCCGCCCCTTCATCTACACTGATTGAATTGGATTCAATCAAGTGACATCAATAAGGGATCATAGCTTTCACCTGGATTCACCTGGTCAGTCTGTCATGGAAAGAGCAGGTGTTCTTAATGTTTTGTATACTCAGTGTAAGATCCTAATTCTTTTTGTTTTGATTTGGAGTTCAGCCTGTCAAAACACAAAATACTCGGCACCTAATACATTTCTGCACATTTAACAAGATAGCCGGAAACTGCTGGACCAGAAATAATTAAAGTGCTGAGGAGACATCTTTCAGCAAGAGTTTGGCTCCAAGTGAGGAGGGAACGTGCAATCCATCTATTTTAGCCCCTGGCTGTTGAGTTGGTTGGGTAACCAAGCAGCCTTTGCTGTTATAGGACAATGCTCCCCACCATATGACTCTCCTATTGCGCAACGCTTCACTACTATTTCCTAATAGTGTTTGGAGTGGTAGTCATCCACCAACACCAAATAACAGTTTAGGGTAGACAGGAAGGAGAATGTTAATTGGGGTATATGCTGTATTGATCTACATTACAGTTTAGGGTAGACAGGAAGGAGAATGTTAATTGGGGTATATGCTGTATTGATCTACATTACAGTTTAGGGTAGACAGGAAGGAGAATGTTAATTGGGGTATATGCTGTATTGATCTACATTACAGTTTTGGGTAGACAGGAAGGAGAATGTTAATTGGGGTATATGCTGTATTGATCTACATTACAGTTTAGGGTAGACAGGAAGGAGAATGTTAATTGGGGTATATGCTGTATTGATCTACATTACAGTTTAGGGTAGACAGGAAGGAGAATGTTAATTGGGGTATATGCTGTATTGATCTACATTACAGTTTAGGGTAGACAGGAAGGAGAATGTTAATTGGGGTATATGCTGTATTGATCTACATTACAGTTTAGGGTAGACAGGAAGGAGAATGTTAATTGGGGTATATGCTGTATTGATCTACATTACAGTTTAGGGTAGACAGGAAGGAGAATGTTAATTGGGGTATATGCTGTATTGATCTACATGAAAAGATGATCTCTAAAGATGGAATGATAGTGGTTGTAAAGTCTGGGAGGGGAAGCAGTATAGGAGTCCCCTATACTCTCATTACCTCAGTCCTACAAAGGTGCTTGAATTGACAAAGAGATATTATGACTTTCTTGGATGACAGTGGAAATTGAATAGGAAATACTTCTAGGTTCTCCTAGTAGTGTCCAGTGGAGAGTGCTACTAAACAAGACAACTGTATAGGAGAGATCACTTCCACCACCATCTCGAGAGTAAGCTACCCATCCCTTCCCCCTCCATAACATCGTTATGCGTCTTTTCCTACTAGCACTGACTTTGCTGATCAATACTTTGAGGGAAAATGTACTTGATATAATTGTGATGTTGTCTCACCAACAGTAGCTATCTTAAGATTAATGCACGAATGTAAGTCGTTCTAGATAAGAGCATCTGCTAAATTACTAAACTACAAAATATGCCCTGGGACTTCCCAGTGATGTGATGATTGGACACAGGTACATGGTTACTTGGGTATAAGACAGGACAGGTACAGTGGGGCAAAAACGTATTTACTCAGCCACCAAATGTCCAAGTTCTCCCACTTAACAAGATGAGAGGACTGTAATTTTCATCATAGGTACACTTCAACTATGACAGACAAAATGAGAGAAAAAAATCCAGAAAATCACATAGTAGGATTTTTAATGAATTTATTTGCAAATTATGGTGGAAAATAAGTATTTTGTCAATAACAAAAGTTTATCTCAATACTTTGTTATATACCCTTTGTTGGCAATGACAGACGTCAAACATTTCTGTAAGTCTTCAAGGTTTTCACACACTGTTGCTGGTATTTTGGCCCATTCCTCCATGCAGATCTCCTCTAGAGCAGTGATGTTTTGGGGCTGTTGCTGGGCAACACGGACTTTCAACTCCCTCCAAAGGTTTTCTATGGGGTTGAGATCTGGAGACTGGCTAGGCCACTCCAGGACCTTGAAATGCTTCTTACGAAGCCACTCCTTCGTTGCCGGGGCGGTGTGTTTGGGATCATTGTCATGCTGAAAGACCCAGCCACGTTTCATCTTCAATGCCCTTGCTGATGGAAGGAGGTTTTCACTCAAAATCTCACGATACATGGCCCCATTCATTCTTTCTTTTACACAGATCAGTCGTCCTGGTCCCTTTGCAGAAAAACAGCCCCAAAGCATGATGTTTCCACCCCCATGCTTCACAGTAGGTATGGTGTTCTTTGGATGCAACTCAGCATTCTTTGTCCTCAACACGACGAGTTGAGTTTTTACCAAAAAGTTATATTTTGGTTTCATCTGACCATATGACATTCTCCCAATCTTCTTCTGGATCATCCAAATGCTCTCTAACAAACTTCAGACGGGCCTGGACATGTACTAGCTTAAGCAGGGGGACACATCTGGCACTGCAGGATTTGAGTCCCTGGCGGCGTAGTGTGTTACTGAAGGTAGGCTTAGTTACTTTGGTCCCAGCTCTCTGCAGGTCATTCACTAGGTCACCCGTGTGGTTCTGGGATTTTTGCTCACCGTTCTTGTGATCATTTTGACCCCACGGGGTGAGATCTTGCGTGGAGCCCCAGATCGAGGGGGATTATCAGTGGTCTTGTATGTCTTCCATTTCCTAATAATTGCTCCCACAGTTGATTTCTTCAAACCAAGCTGCTTACCTATTGCAGATTCAGTCTTCCCAGCCTGGTGCAGGTCTACAATTTTGTTTCTGGTGTCCTTTGACAGCTCTTTGGTCTTGGCCATAGTGGAGTTTTGAGTGTGACTGTTTGAGGTTGTGGACAGGTGTCTTTTATACTGATAACAATTTCAAACAGGTGCCATTAATACAGGTAACGAGTGGAGGACAGAGGAGCCTCTTAAAAAAGTTTCAGGTCTGTGAGAGCCAGAAATCTTGCTTGTTTGTTGGTGACCAAATACTTATTTTCCACCATAATTTGCAAATAAATTCATAAAAAATCCTAAAATGTGATTTTTCTGGATATTTTTTTCTAATTTTGTCTGTCATAGTTGAAGTGTACCTATGATGAAAATTACAGGCCTCATCTTTTAAAGTGGGAGAACTTGCACAATTGGTGGCTGACTAAATACTTTTTTGCCCCACTGGACATCATGACTAAGATGAAACGGATTGAAGGAACTTGTGCTGTGCAGAGATGGGGTCCAGATGACTTTTACACCTTAGTTTCACTTCTTCCTGTTCTTTCTCATATCCCATAAAATGTGACCTGAAATCTATTTATATAGTTATAGATCTGGTCTCACCGAGGGCTGTGACGGTGGTGACATTTTGTCAGCCGGTGATTGTCAAGTAATTGACCGTTAATTAACTGACCGTCTGTGGGCTACACTAGATTATTTAGCAGACAAGATTTGCTTAGAATTCTGTGGAATTGTTTTACATTATTGTATAGTATTTACCTTTTTATTTAACTAGGCAAGTCAGTTAAGAACAAATTCTTATTTTCAATGACGGCCTAGGAACAGTGGGTTAACTGTTTAGTATGAAGAATACAATTCAACATAGCTGAATAAAATAGAAAGGATATTTTCTCCAAACATTTTAAAGGAGTGTGCATATGCAGTTATTCTGTGTTGAGAGGTTAACAAAGAAACAGGTACCCTTAAATACTTGATTTCCAGTTATTTATGTAACTTTGGTTGTGATACAAACGTTGGGTTATCTGTTCTGATGCTTAATACATTCTTCGGCTGCATGATGCGACTCTAATGATGATTTGAAGAAAGTTGCATGAAAGGCATAAGCTCTGCTTTGTTTTTTTGCACGAGCTGTACACTTCACCAGTCTCTCATTCACAATTTGACAAGCACTTGATAATGCATAGAATTTTCCGGTGGCATCCCCATTGTGTGGCTGTAATGACAAAAAATATATGTATTTTGTGGTAAGTGGCCATTGTGCCCTTGGGCTGAATGTAATAATTATAATTCACTTCTCCTGAAAATTTTGCTTAAAATGTTGATAAACTATAAGGATATTTCTTCACATTAGAAGCGCAGCAATGTTCACACCATAGTAGGCTAAAAACGCAAATCTTCCATTAGCAGGAAAACACCATTCTCAAAAGTGACCACAAATGCGATTATGAAAGTAATGCTTTTATAATAGAAGTGAATTTTTATGGTGAAAAATGATTTTCCCCAAACTTGAAACTCACGTGCTGCTTATGTATGCCAGTTAGGTTCTACACCCCTTGTAAAACGGATTCATGTCTTCATTTTAAGATGTTATTTGGCCACTTCAGTTGTGATACCATCCTTATCAAAACATATAGGCCTATGGGCTAGGCTACATGAGGTGTGCAACTATGATTTGGAAAAAGTCCCCCCAAAAAGGCATGCGCTGTTTCTTTTTTCTTTTAATTTTTTTATTTCACCTTTATTTAACCAGGTAGGCTAGTTGAGAACAAGTTCTCATTTGCAACTGCGACCTGGCCAAGATAAAGCATAGCAGTGTGAACAGACAACACAGAGTTACACATGGAGTAAACAATTAGCAAGTCAATAACACAGTAGAAAAAAATGGGCAGTCTATATACAATGTGTGCAAAAGGCATGAGGAGGTAGGCGAATAATACAATTTTGCAGATTAACACTGGAGTGATAAATGATCAGATGGGCATGTACAGGTAGAGATATTGGTGTGCAAAAGAGCAGAAAAGTAAATAAATAAAAACAGTATAAAAACAGTATGGGAATGAGGTAGGTGAAAAAGGGTGAGCTATTTACCTATAGACTATGTACAGCTGCAGCGATCGGTTAGCTGCTCGGATAGCTGATGTTTGAAGTTGGAGAGGGAGATAAAAGTCTCCAACTTCAGCGATTTTGCAATTCGTTCCAGTCACAGGCAGCAGAGTACTGGAACGAAAGGCGGCCAAATGAGGTGTTGGCTTTAGGGATGATCAGTGAGATACACCTGCTGGAGCGCGTGCTACGGATGGGTGTTGCCATCGTGACCAGTGAACTGAGATAAGGCGGAGCGTTACCTAGCATGGACTTGTAGATGACCTGGAGCCAGTGGGTCTGGCGACGAATATGTAGTGAGGGCCAGCCGACTAGAGCATACAAGTCGCAGTGGTGGGTGGTATAAGGTGCTTTAGTGACAAAACGGATGGCACTGTGATAGACTGCATCCAGTTTGCTGAGTAGAGTGTTGGAAGCCATTTTGTAGATGACATCGCCGAAGTCGAGGATCGGTAGGATAGTCAGTTTTACTAGGGTAAGCTTGGCAGCGTGAGTGAAGGAGGCTTTGTTGCGGAATAGAAAGCCGACTCTGGATTTGATTTTTGATTGTCCACATATTCAAGGTTGGAACCATCCAGGGTGGTGATGCTAGTCGGGCATGCGGGTGCAGGCAGCGATCGGTTGAAAAGCATGCATTTGGTTTTACTCGCGTTTAAGAGCAGTTGGAGGCCACGGAAGGAGTGCTGTATGGCATTGAAGCTCGTTTGGAGGTTGGATAGCACAGTGTCCAATGACGGGCCGAAAGTATATAGAATGGTGTCGTCTGCGTAGAGGTGGATCAGGGAATCGCCCGCAGCAAGAGCAACATCATTGATATATACAGAGAAAAGAGTCGGCCCGAGAATTGAACCCTGTGGCACCCCCATAGAGACTGCCAGAGGACCGGACAGCATGCCCTCTGATTTGACACACTGAACTCTGTCTGCAAAGTAATTGGTGAACCAGGCAAGGCAGTCATCCGAAAAACCGAGGCTGTTGAGTCTGCCGATAAGAATTTGGTGATTGACAGAGTCGAAAGCCTTGGCGAGGTCGATGAAGACGGCTGCACAGTACTGTCTTTTATCGATGGCGGTTATGATATCATTTAGTACCTTGAGTGTGGCTGAGGTGCACCGTGACCGGCTCGGAAACCAGATTGCACAGCGGAGAAGGTACGGTGGGATTCGAGATGGTCAGTGACCTGTTTGTTGACTTGGCTTTCGAAGACCTTAGATAGTCAGGGCAGGATGGATATAGGTCTATAGCAGTTTGGGTCCAGGGTGTCTCCCCCTTTGAAGAGGGGGATGACTGCGGCAGCTTTCAATCCTTGGGGATCTCAGACGATATGAAAGAGAGGTTGAACAGGCTGGTAATAGGGGTTGCGACAATGGCGGCAGATAGTTTCAGAAATAGCGGGTCCAGATTGTCAAGCCCAGCTGATTTGTACGGGTCCAGGTTTTGCAGCTCTTTCAGAACATCTGCTATCTGGATTTGGGTAAAGGAGAACCTGGAGAGGCTTGGGTGAGGAACTACGGGGGGGGCGGAGCTGTTGGCCGAGGTTGGAGTAGCCAGGCGGAAGGCATGGCCAGCCGTTGAGAAGTGCTTATTGAAGTTTTCGATAATCATGGATTTATCGGTGGAGACCGTGTTTCCTAGCCTCAGTGCAGTGGGCAGCTGGGAGGAGGTGCTCTTATTCTCCATGGACTTCACAGTGTCCCAGAACTTTTTGGAGTTGGAGCTACAGGATGCAAACTTCTGCCTGAAGAAGCTGGCCTTAGCTTCTTGCCTTAATCTGGGCATCATTCACAAGTAATAAGCTAATATTTTCAACCATCAGACTATTCTTGATTTAATCTTGTCTTTACATATACTAAATCATATATGTGGGAAATTTTGATTTATCATACACCTGTCTCGAAACAGGGTCAGGGGGAAAAAATACATGTCATTTATGCACTTAAATAGTAAATGGAGGATGCTTTTACCCGTGGTTTATTTCCATGCCAGCCAGGTAGGCTATACTCCTGTTGTAAATTTAATCAATTTGCTTAATATTAGGAAAGTTGAGAAATCAAGATAGTTAGCCTAGCCTATAGCAAGCTGATGTGATCCTCCTCTTTCTAACAGAGGCCATCACTCTGGTTTCTCATGCAATTACATAGCCTGTAGAAATGTTGCACAACATGAGCTCATGGGCTCTCATGAAGTGTTTGATTTAGATGTTTTACATTTGCATTGATGTCAGAGTGATTAGAGGGACAATAGAGTGCTGAGTTCCAGGCAGTTAGCAAGTTAGGTAGGCTACTAATGACCATTGGCAGCACCAGAGCTTGGAATACCTAGGATAGGATAAGTAATCCTTCTCACCCCCCCCAAAAGATTTAGATGCACTATTGTAAAGTGGCTGTTCCACTGGATGTCATAAGGTGAATGCACCAATTTGTAAGTCGCTCTGGATAAGAGCGTCTGCTAAATGACTTAAATGTAAATGAGAAGCCTAATTACTGTGACTAAATGGTCATGACTCATGACCACCAGTGTGGCGGAAATCTGGTCGTCTTAACAGCCCTAGTCTCACCTATGACAAGACAATCCACATCCTGATATGATCAGTGACATACTTTTAGACTACACTGTTTATTCTGTACTTGTACCTATAAGGCCATGTGATTTTGTCTTTGCAGGTCACAGCATTTCAAAGAGAGCATCAGGTTCATCCACGAATGTCGTCTAAATGGAGGGGCCTGTCTGGTGCACTGGTACGTACACCACCTAACCATAAACCACTAACTTTCTGTTGACCGTACCTGACTCCTCATGACTATGCTCTCCCTGTCCCTGTCCATTAATGCAGCCTGGCCGGTGTGTCCCGTAGTACCACCATGGTGGTGGCCTACCTGATGACCGTCACCACCTACAGCTGGGAGGAGTGTCTGTCGGCTGTCAAGGCCGTGCGTTCCTTCGTAGGCCCGAACTATGGCTTCCAACAGCAACTACAGGAGTACCAGATGAACCAAGTCTCAGAGGTAGGTACACACACATTGAAACTAGAGGTCAACCGATTAATCGGAATGGCCGATTTAATTAGGGCCGATTTCAAGTTTTCATAACAATCGGAAATCTGTATTTTTGGACGTCGATTTGCCAATTTTTTTCTTTTTTTCTTTTTTGTTCTATTTTTTTCTACCTTTTATTTTACTAGGCAAGTCAGTTAAGAACACATTCTTATTTTCAATGACGGCCTAGGAACGGTGGGTTAACTGCCTTGTTCATGGGCAGAACGACAGATTTTTCACCTTGTCAGCTCGGGGGATCCAATCTTGCAACCTTACAGTTAACAAGTCCTACGCAATAACAACCTGCCTCTCTCTCATTGCACTCCGCACTCCACAAGGAGACTGCCTGTTACGCGAATGCAGTAAGCCAAGGTATGTTGCTAGCTAGCATTAAACTTATCTTATAAAAAACAATCAATCAATCATAATCACTAGTTAACTACACATGGTTGATGATATTACTAGATATTATCTAGTGTGTCCTGCGTTGCATATAATCTGACTGAGCATACAAGCATACAAGTATCAGACTGAGCGGTGGTAGGCAGAAGCAGGCGCGTAAACATTCTTTCAAACAGCACTTTCGTGCGTTTTGCCAGCAGCTCTTCGTTATGCGTCAAGCATTGCGCTGTTTATGACTTCAAGCCTATCAACTCCCGAGATGCGGCTGGTGTAACCGAAGTGAAATGGCTAGCTAGTTAGCAGAACGGTTCCGTATTTCACTGAAAGAATAAACGTTTTGTTTTCGAAATGATAGTTTCCGGATTTGACCATATTAATGACCAAAGGCTCGTATTTTTGTGTTTATTATATTATAATTAAGTATATGATTTTATAGAGTAGTGACTGAGCAGTGGTAGGCAGCAACAGGCTCGTAAGCATTCATTCAAACAGCAGCTCTTAGCAATGCTGGGATGCACAGTGCTGTTTATGACTTCAAGCCTATCAACTCCTGAGATTAGGCTGGCAATACTAAAGTACCTATTAGAACATTCAATAGTCAAAGGTATATGGAATAGAGAGAAATAGTCCTATAATTCCTATAATGACTATAACTAAAAACTTCTTACCTGGGAATATTGAAAACTCATGTTATAAGGAACCACCATATGTTCTCATGTTCTGAGCAAGGAACTGAAACGTTAGCTTTCTTACATAGCACATATTGCACTTTTACTTTATTCTCCAACACTTTGTTTTTGCATTATTTAAACCAAATTGAACATGTTTCATTATTTACTTGAGGCTAAATTGATTTCATTGATGTATTATATTAAGTTAAAATAAGTGTTAATTCAGTATTGTTGTAATTGTCATTATTACAAATCAATTTTAAAAATCGTCCGATTAATCGGTATCAGCTTTTTTGGTCCTCCAATAATCGATATCGGTATCAGCATTGAAAAATCATAATCGGTCGACCTCTAATTGAAACACAATATACTATGGAGGGGCCTGTAAAGATAACATAATGATGTCCCCTAACAACAAAAATATACTCAACAAAAATATACTCACTGTGCCCTTGAGCATGGCACTTAACCCTTAATGGGGCGGCAGGGTAGAGGGTTAGAGCGTTGGACTAGTAACCGGAAGGTTGCAAGTTCAAACCCCCGAGCTGACAAGGTACAAATCTGTCGTTCTGCCCCTGAACAGGCAGTTAACCCACTGTTCCTAGGCTGTCATTGAAAATAAGAATTTGTTCTTAACTGACTTGCCTAGGTAAATAAATAATGCTCCAGTGGTGCTGTACAATGGTGACCCTGGATGTGACCTCAGGAGGAGTTGGGATATGCAACAAATAAGAGGACAAATATAAGCAACCCCAAGTTATTATTATTATTAATATTATTATTATTCTACAGCTTCCCACAATTCAAAGCGGGCAGAAAAACAGCCTAACACAGCTCAGGCGTAATATTTAGACTTGCATAGTTCAGGCCTATCAACGGTAAACAATTTCAATGAGTAAGAAGAATGCCGGTCAAGGCCCACCTTTTCTCGAACACCCACTCGGAAGCCAAACTGTTAGCTTACTCCCACTCATAGTACAGAGTCACAGGAATGTGTCATCATTCAGCTGCTATCAGTTAATAATGCAGCTGTTTTTTTACAAGGCCACTCCTGCCCTGTCAGGTTCATACTTTTGGTTTACTTTCACTTCTGTAGATGGAGGTGGGTCTCTGACAGTAAACCTGGAGCCCATCCTTCCTGGTTGCCTGTCTCAACTTTATATGACCTACCAGGGATCTTCCTAAACTCATCATACTGGGAGATGATCTCTGTGATGACTGATGGCTTGTCTGGACTTGCTGTTGTGCCTGAGGTGGGTTATGAACCCTTGATGTATCTAGGCAAACAGAAGACAACTAACCTCGATGTATTGAGGCCAATGGAAGACTATTAGATCCTGTGTAAACTACTACTATGTGATTTTTTTTTTGTCTGGTCCACCAGAAATACATGTTATTTAATTAGAAGTACCACCATCGTGTATATTAACCGTGACTTCAACCTCCTTCACTCTCATGTCACTAGACCTACACTAAAGTGTTTGCTGGTTTCAAAGTGAGTATCTGTGTTGTCAGTCAGCCCCATCTGCATATTATTCACACAAGATGTAGTGGGGTGAGAAAATGACTTTCCTGTTGTGGGGCAGCTATTTCCACACACATCAGACTTCAAACCTGTGAAATGATGTTTGACATGTACACGCACAGACGCGCGTGCGCGCACACACGTTTCTAGAACATGCTGCAAAGAGAGCTGTGTATGGAGGTTGCTGAGAAGGGCTTTGTCTCTCTAGCTGATGACATGCACCCAACCAGTGGTACTCAGTATGTTTGTGTTCTACACAGAAGGGGAACTGGAGGGGCTTGCTGAAATTGCATTAGCCTGGTACTAACCATCACGTGACTGTAATTACTGTCAGAGGCTTGCAAAATGTCTTCACAGAAGAAAAAAATTGTTGTTTTCATATTGTTTGGTTGAGTTGACAGTGATTTTGAGGATCAAAGGGGAAATGGGATTCCTTTCTTCATGCTTTTCCCATGACTGTGTCTTAGAGAATTTGATGTTGTCATACCAATAGTTTTATCTAGTGTTGTATTGTATATAGGGTTGATCGATTTTATATTTTTTTCATTTCACAACACTTTGTCAAAAACACTGATACAACTATGGCATGTCTGTTGTTAAAAATGATTATAAATGCATTATCACGTGGGTGTTTTGTTGAGTATAAGGTTCAGTAAGTGTGATAGTGTCTTAGGGGATGTGTCCAGGTCATTGTTTCTCAGTTTTGACTTTGACTTACTTTGAATGGATTCAAAGCTGAGAGACATTTTCAAGCAAACAAAACTGAAATTGACATTTGTTCCAATTTTGAGTAATCCCTTTCTCATGAATTGATGATCCGGAAGTGAAAACTGGTAATGGAATGGTGGAGAGTCTGACTCAAAGCTGGGTTTGGGACTCAAGTCTCCCATCTGTCCTTATCGTGTGTCGTCTAACTGTTCATTGTACCTTCCTTGGTGTGCATTTTTATAACACAGTGCATGTTCTTTTAAAAGAGGTTTGAGTATATTGTATGTCTGGTTATGGATGGAGGTAATGTGTGGGAGTCGCTGTGACACCTGACGGTTGTGTGGGAGGAAACATACAGTGACACAACATACAGTGACACACCTGAACACAACTCTTCTCCTTTACCAGACATGGGAACTGTCTTGGTTCATCTGGAACTCCTGCATTTATGACAGGAAGTCTGTAACACTATTTTGATATAACATTAAAATTATACTGTATATCATGATTAAATCAAATCAAATGTATTTATATAGCCCTTCGTACATCAGCTGATATCTCAAAGTGCTGTACAGAAACCCAGCCTAAAAGCCCAAACAGCAAGCAATGCAGGTGTAGAAGCACGGTGGCTAGGAAAAACTCCCTAAAGGCCAAAACCTAGATTGATTACCCATCTAACGTAAATAATGTACCACTAGTTTGTTTACCTATAATTTATTACAGTAGTGTATAGTTTATTTATAAGAAAATCACTAAATAAATACGCATTAAAATCTTTTGTTGAACTATCACATTGGTGGCTATGCATTGATACAAGTAGCCACCCACCACTCCATCCAACACCTGTCTACCAGAAGCCCATGATGAGCTGTTCAACACCTGTCTACCAGAAGCCCATGATGTGATGTTCAACACCTGTCTACCAGAAGCCCATGATGAGATGTTCAACACCTGTCTACCAGAAGCCCATGATATGATGTTCAACACCTGTCTACCAGAAGCCCATGATGAGATGTTCAACACCTGTCTACCAGAAGCCCATGATGAGCTGTTCAACACCTGTCTACCAGAAGCCCATGATGAGCTGTTCAACACCTGTCTACCAGAAAACCATGATATGATGTTCAACACCTGTCTACCAGAAGCCCATGATGTGCTGTTCAACACCTGTCTACCAGAAACCCATGATATGATGTTCAACACCTGTCTACCAGAAGCCCATGATGTGATGTTCAACACCTGTCTACCAGAAGCCCATGATGTGCTGTTCAACACCTGTCTACCAGAAGCCCATGATGTGATGTTCAACACCTGTCTACCAGAGGCCCATGATGAGATGTTCAACACCTGTCTACCAGAAGCCCATGATGAGATGTTCAACACCTGTCTACCAGAAGCCCATGATGTGATGTTCAACACCTGTCTACCAGAAGCCCATGATGTGATGTTCAACACCTGTCTACCAGAAGCCCATGATGAGATGTTCAACACCTGTCTACCAGAAGCACATGATGAGCTGTTCAACACCTGTCTACCAGAAGCCCATGATGAGATGTTCAACACCTGTATACCAGAAGCCCATGATGAGCTGTTCAACACCTGTCTACCAGAAGCCCATGATGAGCTGTTCAACACCTGTCTACCAGAAGCCCATGATGAGATGTTCAACACCTGTCTACCAGAAGCCCATGATGAGATGTTCAACACATTTACATTACATTTAAGTCATTTAGCAGACGCTCTTATCCAGAGCGACTTACAAATTGGTGCATTCACCTTATTACATCCAGTGGAACAGCCACTTTACAATAGTGCATCTAACACCTGTCTACCAGAAGCCCATGATGAGATGTTCAACACCTGTCTACCAGAAGCCCATGATGAGATGTTCAACACCTGTCTACCAGAAGCCCATGATGAGCTGTTCAACACCTGTCTACCAGAAGCCCATGATGAGCTGTTCAACAGCTGTCTACCAGAAGCCCATGATGAGATGTTCAACACCTGTCTACCAGAAGCCCATGATGAGCTGTTCAACACCTGTCTACCAGAAGCCCATGATGAGATGTTCAACACCTGTCTACCAGAAGCCCATGATGAGCTGTTCAACACCTGTCTACCAGAAGCACATGATGAGCTGTTCAACACCTGTCTACCAGAAGCCCATGATGAGATGTTCAACACCTGTCTACCAGAAGCCCATGATGAGCTGTTCAACACCTGTCTACCAGAAGCCCATGATGAGATGTTCAACACCTGTCTACCAGAAGCCCATGATGAGCTGTTCAACACCTGTCTACCAGAAGCCCATGATGTGATGTTCAACACCTGTCTACCAGAAGCCCATGATGAGCTGTTCAACACCTGTCTACCAGAAGCACATGATGAGCTGTTCAACACCTGTCTACCAGAAGCCCATGATGAGCTGTTCAACACCTGTCTACCAGAAGCCCAGCGGTGTGGAACACATCTAAGCTGCATAACCTTGATTAGTGAACACACAGGTGCCAAAAGGTATGTGACAACTGAAGCAAAAAGAAACAGAATGTTTCGGTTCATTAGGCTCACACTAGTGGGAACATTTAATTTGTCTCCTTATAATCTACAGTTCCCTCTTTGTATTCATATTGCGTTACTGAAATGGAACATAATTCCATATATTTCTTTCAGAGATGCATTCAGTTCATCCTATTTCGCAATATATATGGTGTTACACAACAAATGATTAGATGGTTATTTTCTGGATTCCCTCCAGAAACCACAAATCTAGATGATCTGTTGAACTTGTTGACCTAAATGGTTAGAGCTTTACTGTAAAGGCAAGATGGAGAATGTCCCACAGGCTGTGGTTCCTCTCTGGCAAGAGGAGGGCTGGGTAGTGTTCAATTAACGTATGGTGTGTCACACTTACAGAATCACCAGGACTGACATAGAAATAGAAGAAATAAAAAACAATATCGGTCAAATACAATTTCTGGTGTATTTGGATTTATTATGCATCCCCATTAGCTGCTGCCTTGGCAGCAACTACTCTTCCTGGGGTCCAGCAAAATTAAGGCAGTTTATACAATTATAAAAACATTACAATACATTCACAGACTGTGTGCCATCGGGCCCCTACTCCACCACTACCACGTATATACAGTACAAAATCCATGTGTGTGTATATATAGTGCATATGCTATTGTGTGTATGTGTCTGCATGTGTCTGTGCCTATGTTTGTGTTGCTTCACAGTCCCCGCTGTTCCATAAGTTGTGTTTTGACATGCATATTATTCATATTAGTTCTCTGTGTACATCCAAGGGCCAGCCGTGCTGCCCTGTTCTGAACCAATTGCAATTTTCCTAAGTCCTTTTTTGTAAAGTGTACTTTTCTACAAGCTTCAATGGAATTGGGAGACATCACTTGCACAGTCACTACAATCTAAGCTGGTCCTAGATCTGTTTTTGCTTGAGAGCCCTGTAGCTACTGTGTAAGCAGAAATGTCAGAGGAGAAGTGACAGAAGTGGAGGCAGGTTCCTGGTAAAGGTCTGATTCAGAGCTAGCTTTCCCCACCCTTTCCTCAGCTCTCACTGGTCCTTATGTGGGCCCACTGACTGCTGGGCTAAAGACCTGGGACTTCTGCCAGGGGTTTCCCACCCAGTCCCTGCTGCCTCCTCGAGGCCCTCTCACCAGGATTAATCCCTGTGTACGTTAAACACAGAAAACACAGACACTGGGCCATTTTAGAGGACGTTGTCTATGTAAGGATATGATACTTACACTCCTCATAGAAGGTCACATCTCATCTTGAGATCAGCATGTGTAACTTGAATTTTCACAAGTTACACATACATGCAATGGCATCAATGCATGATTTCCGTGCACAGAACTCAAGTTGGGATCAAGCCCAGAAGCAATGTTGTTAAAGCCAGAGTGAGTGTGTTGGGGTCATAGCTGTTGGACCTCTTATGGCTCCCTGAGCTGCCGAGGAAAGTCCCTCATTTTCACGAATGTCTGCCGTCCGTTTGCCAACCACACACAGAGATTGATCTAGAGATAGATTGCTTAGATTGTAGCTTCCACTATCTACATCTATCACCATCTACTAGGAAGGAAAAGAAACCAAGAGAAAGTGTGGTAAACTACACCACAATAGAAAATCTCCTCTGATATCAGAACACTCTGCTCTGACACCAGAACACTCTGCTCTGACATCCCACCGTTGGAGGACCATAGAACACTAATTGAGCTGAACCATCGAACATGGTATTTTCTGTCTGTCTTCTCTCCAGTACCGGGCGTGGCTGCGGGCCAGTTTTCGCCCCAGTCCCTTTAAGGACCAGGAGCAGGTGGGAGTGCTGCTGAACCAGTACATAGAGCAGCAGCAGCAGGAGAACCAGAGGAGAGGAGGGGACCAGGGCTGGATGAACCAGGCCTCCAGTGTCTACCCTCTACCCTACAATGCCTACAACGGCTCTGGGGGCAACAGATGAGCCAAGGGGCCTCGAGTCTCCATGGTCCCACCAACCTCCAGCTCAGGCCTGCCTGGAGAGTGACACAATGGCCCAGTCCCAAAATCACCCCTAGGCACTTAGATCTGAAAGGATTGGATGGGTGTAAGTAGGGCCAGGGGTTTCTCTTGACCAAGACATTCTCCATACCCTAGTCCTAAGCAATATGGGAATAGCTCCACCCTGCCCTCTGATAGACTAGGTGGAATTGTCACCCTATTGCCTGTAACTATTTACTACTTAGTAGGTCCCAAGTGCATAGGGTTATTTTGGGGGCATTGGCTAACTGACTCTCTCACCACTGCACTACCTCCCATGTCTCTCATCACCTTCACCACTGAACTGACCTTAGTGCAGCCTGATCAGGAGCTCTGATGCTCACTGAAGCCTTAGTCCAAACACCTCGACACCTCAACACCTTGACCTTACAGCCACATACTACCATGAGGCTTCACCTGTCCTATAACCTCGCCTCAACTCATCTCTAAACCCAACGGATCAACTTGTAAGGCCAAACAGATAAAGAATTGTAGGACTAGCAGTTTTTTTTCGTAATCATCTGCCTAAGACCTATAACTAGGACCTGGTTAGGTCACATGATCAGTAAAAAGTCATACACCTAACATTACATTATAATAAATTATTATTAATATGTTTAAACAATATGTTATTACATGGTACCATGATTACATCATGTTAAATGTAGTCCGCTGGTTAGATGGAAGATCTGATTGGTGTTGAGGGTTGAATAGACATATGAATGAACATAAGATTCTCTTCGCCCTAATTTAAACTGATCCAGCTACTGTATAGCTGCATGTGATAAAGCTTTAAATAACAGCAGCTTTACCATAGAAAATGAATGCCTCGTTCCAGCTAGTAAAATTAAGGATCATCACAGCCCAAAGTCATAATATGGGGTCTTCCTAAAATCTACTGTAAATCTTCTTTGGAAATTTGCTTATCAATTTATCATAAGTTATAAATATAATTGGATTTTTAGGGAATTTTTAAGATCTTTGTTAAATGTTTAGTGGTACAAATGATGTTGTATCTGCTTTATTAATATTCAAATGTACACTTTCATTGTTTGCCAAAAAATATATGCTAATAAATACTATTATGAAGCCAAAGCAGCATATTGAGACTGAAACAACCTTAAAGCAATTTTATAAGGCTGGCTACAAACCAAAGTATTATCAAATCATAACTAAACTAGTGTGTGTGTGTGTGTGTGTCGACACGTACATGTGTGTGTGCGAGAGATAGAGAGAGCTTGTGCTTGAAAGTGTATGGTACTGGAGCATCAGCTCTTGGACCAAGAGGCTCTGCAACAGCTTCTATCCCCATGCCATAATACTGCTAAATAGCCACAAGACTACTTCATAATCCAGGTAACCACTAATTAACTATCCACACTGACCCTGACTCTATGCACACTCACAAGACTATATATACACACACTCTCTCTCACACACACACACGCGCATACACTTCTACACATCATATGCTGCTGGTACTATGTTGTTTATGTTCTTATTATCTATGCTGATGTCTAGTCACTTTACCCTGCCTTCATGTACAGTGCATATTGAAAGTCTACACCCCCTTGAACTTTTTTCACACTTGGTTGTGTCAGTGCTTTAGAGCTGTTTGGGAAACGCTGATTTTTAATCGCTTTGGTACTAGTTTCGCAAGTATGTGATAACATTTCACAACCCTTAGTACAAAACTCAAAACATATCCTCAAAAGGGCTGTTTTTTTAAAACATTGAGAGGTCAAAGACCTGGGCATGGGCCCAGTCAGGGAACTGTTGTCTAATGAAGCCCGGGCCATCGTCATTGACCACGTGGCAAACAGAGGCCTTACCATGGCAGAGGCTGCCAGATTAGTTCACCCCAATCTGAAAAAATCAACTGTCAATTTGATAATGAGAACATTTCGCCAAGAAAACCGGTAAGTCTACAGGATATGCACTATGCTTTGTCATTACATTTACTGTAAATTACATTGTAATGCATGTAAATTCACATAAAATGTTACAGTATTCTTACAGTATGATCTATTGACAGTATACTCTGTTCTACAGTCAGACTTGACAGAAGACCCCATGGTGGTGGCCATGTGCTGACCGACCAGCAGGAGTGGGCAGTGGTGGAAATGGTGAGGGCCAGGAATGACATACGACTGTCTGAAAAAAAGCAGGCCATTGAGGAAAACGATGACATCATGTCACGAGAATTTTCAATCCCGATGATGATGATAACAATCACTATAGCTTTGACCAATTTCCCCTAGGTTGTAAAGCTAGGATTAATAAGAATTAGGCATTCTGCAAAATGTTCGTTGTAGTTTATTCATGAGAGCTCTAAAGTCAATCAGAATTTGAACAGTCTTTATAACCCCCTTTACACACACACACACACACACACACACAGGTTTGTCACTTTTCTACCAGCCTTGGCAGTTTCTCGCTGTTCTCTCCTCCCTAGATTAGAGACGCCTTGGAAGTGATAAACAACAGGCCCTCCTGTTATCAGCTTTTTCAGAGTTATCATGTGTATTCTACCAGCCTCTGTTTTCTCCCTCTTACACACACACACATACATTATTAGAATTATAGTATTATAAATTCCTTTATCACATCCCCATGAGCGTGACACCCTCCTGGTCATGGATGAGGCATGTTACGACATCAATGCAGACCAAATGTCAAGCTTGAAAATATTTTTCCCGTGGTGCATGAACAATGAGGACATTCACTGTGATGTGGATGGGAATTTATGGCCAAACACTCAAGACAGGCTTGATGCAAATTAATGCGTGCTAAACATCATGTTATATTATCATTGATTTAATTTGTTTCATTTAATTTCTTACATTTTATTACAGACAGTACACCTATATTGTAATTCCATTTTTTGTTGTTGCATGAATGGTTGTAGTGGATGTCTTCATTGACCACACCTTTTCTGTACATTGCTCTGTTAATTTGACCTTCTATCCTGATCAGTCCCTGACGATAAAAAAAACATCCCCATAACATGATGCTGCCACCACCATGCTTCACATTAGGGATGGTGTACATTGGCTGATGTGTTGGGTTTGCGCCAAACGTAACGCTTTACATTTAGGCCAAATATTTTAGTTTTGTCAGACCACAAACAATTTGGCCACACGGTTACAGAATCTCCCAAGTGTTTTTTTCTATACTTCAAATGGGATTAAAGGTGGGCTTTCTTGAGTAATGGCTTCCTTCTTGCCACCCTACCACACATGCCAGATTTGTGGAGTGTTTGGGATATTGTCACATGCACACTTTGACCATTCTTGGCTATCAAATCTCTGTCAGAGCAGCTCACAGATTACTGCACCTGTACATAGCCCATCTATAATTTAGCCCAAACAACTACCTCTCCCCCTAATGTATTTATTGATTTTGCTCCTTTGCACCCCATTATTTCTCTACTTTGCACATTCTACTGCAAATCTACCATTCCAGTGTTTATTTTTTTAATTTTTATTTTACTTGCTATATTGTATTTACTTCGCCACCATTGCCTTTTTTGCCTTTACCTCCCTTATCCCACCTCATTTGCTCACATTGTATATAGACTTATTTTTCTACTGTATTATTGACTGTATGTTTGTTTTACTCCATGTGTAACTCTGTTGTTGTACCTGTCGAACTGCTTTGCTTTATCTTGACCAGGTCGCAATTGTAAATGAGAACTTGTTCTCAACTTGCCTACCTGGTTAAATAAAGGTGAAATAAAAATAAAGTCTGTAGCTCTTTCAAAGTTGCCATTGGACTGTTGGTATCCTCTCTGTGTATGCTTTGCAATTCACTACCCAACAGACAGAGGGAACCTACAACCTCTCCCTCAACGTGATCAGGACAAAGGAGATGATTGTGGACTGAAGGAGGACTGAGCAAATAAAATGAAATTTTATTGGTCACAAACACATGTTTAGCAGATGTTAATGTGAGTGTCGTGAAATGCTTGTGCTTCTAGTTCAGACCATGCAGTAATATCGAACAAGTAATCTATCAATTTCACAACAACAAGGAATGAATAAGAGTATGTACATATAAATATATGGATGAGCGATGGCATAGAGTACAGTATATACATACAGTGGGGAGAACAAGTATTTGATACACTGCTTATTTTGCAGGTTTAACTACTTACAAAGCATGTAGAGGTCTGTAATTGTTATCATAGGTACACTTCAACTGTGAGAGACGGAATCTAAAACAAAAATCCAGAAAAATCACATTATGATTTTTAAGTAATTAATTAGCATTTTATTGCATGACATAAGTATTTGATACATCAGAAAAGCAGAACTTAATATTTGGTACAGAAACCTTTTCAATTACAGAGATCATATGTTTCCTGTAGTTCTTGAATAGGTTTGCACACACTGCAGCAGGGATTTTGGCCCACTCCTCCATACAGACCTTCTCCAGATCCTTCAGGTTTCGGGACTGTCGCTGGGCAATACGGACTTTCAGCTCCCTCCAAAGATCTTCTATTGGGTTCAGGTCTGGAGACTGGCTAGGCCACTCCAGGACCTTGAGATGCTTCTTACGGAGCCACTCCTTAGTTGCCCTGGCTGTGTGTTTCGGGACGTTGTCATGCTGGAAGACCCAGCCACGACCCATCTTCAATGCTCTTACTGAGGGAAGGAGGTTGTTGGCCAGGATCTCGCGATACATGGCCCCAGCCATCCTCTCCTCAATACGGTGCAGTCGTCCTGTCCCCTTTGCAGAAAAGCATTCCCAAAGAATGATGTTTCCACCTCCATGCTTCACGGTTGGGATGGTTTTCTTGGGGTTGTACTCATCCTTCCTCTTCCTCCAAACACGGTGAGGAGTTCAGACCAAAAAGCTCTATTTTTGTCTTATCAGAAGCAGGTCTACAATTTTATCCCTGATGTCCTTACACAGCTCTCTGGTCTTGGCCATTGTGGAGAGGTTGGAGTATGTTTGATTGAGTGTGTGGACAGGTGTCTTTTATACAGGAAACGAGTTCAAACAGGTGCAGTTAATACAGGTAATGAGTGGAGAACAGGAGGGCTTCTTAAAGGAAAACTAACAGGTCTGTGAGAGCTGGAATTCTTACTGGTTGGTCGGTGATCAAATACTTATGTCATGCAATAAAATGCAAATTAATTACTTAAAAATCATACAATGTGATTTTCTGGATTTTTGTTTTAGATTCCGTCTCTCACAGTTGATGTGTACCTATGATAAAAATTACAGACCTCTACATGCTTTGTAAGTAGGAAAACCTGCAAAATCAGCAGTGTATCAAATACTTGTTCTCCCCACTGTATGAGATGAGTAATGTAGGGTATGTAAATGTGATATAAAGTGCCATTGTTTAAAGTGACTAGTGATACATTTATTACTTCCAATTTTTAGTTATTAAAGTGGCTAGAGATTTGAGTCCGTATGTTGGCAGCAGCCACTCAATGTTAGTGATGGCTGTTTAACAGTCTGATGGCCTTGAGATAGAAGCTGTGTTTCAGTCTCTCGATCCCAGCTTTGATGCACCTGTACTGACCTCGCCTTCTGGATGATAGCCGGGTGAACAGGCAGTGGCTCGAGTGGTTGTTGTCCTTCTTGATCTTTTTGGCCTTGCTGTGACATCGGGTGGTGTAGGTGTCCTGGAGGGCAGGTAGTTTGCCCCCGGTAGCATGCCCCCATTCTCATAGATGGTGCTGTAGTGGAGCAGGTTGAGAGCTTCAAGTTCCTTGGTGTCCACATCACCAACAAACTAACATGGTCCAAGCACAAGACAATCGTGAAGAGGGCACGACAAAACCTATTCCTCCTCAGGAGACTGAAAAGATTTGGCATGGGTCCTCAGATCCTCAAAAGGATCTACAGCTTCACCATCGAGAGCATCGTGACGGGTTGCATCACAGCTTGGTATGGTAACTGCTCGGCCTCCGACCGCAAGGCACTACAGAGGGTAGTGTGTACCGCCCAGTACATCACTGGGGCCAAACTTTCTGCCATCCAGGACCTCTATACTAGGTGTGTCAGAGGAAGGCCCTAAAAATTGTCAAATAATCTAGCCAACCTAGTCATAGACTGTTCTCTCTGCTACCACACGGCAAGGGGTACGGGAGCGCCAAGTCTTGGTCCAAGAGGCTTCTAAACAGCTTCTACCCCCAAGCCATAAGACTCCTGAACATTACATTTACATTTACATTTAAGTCATTTAGCAGACGCTCTTATCCAGAGCGACTTACAAATTGGTGCATTCACCTTATGACATCGAGTGGAACAGCCACTTTACAATAGTGCATCTAAATCTTTTAAGGGGGGGGGGGATTACTTTATCCTATCCTAGGTATTCCTTAAAGAGGTGGGGTTTCAGGTGTCTCCGGAAGGTGGTGATTGACTCCGCTGTCCTGGCGTCGTGAGGGAGTGTGTTCCACCATTGGGGAGCCAGAGCAGCGAACAGTTTTGACTGGGCTGAGCGGGAACTGTACTTCCTCAGTGGTAGGGAGGCGAGCAGGCCAGAGGTGGATGAACGCAGTGCCCTTGTTTGGGTGTAGGGACTGATCAGAGCCTGGAGGTACTGAGGTGCCGTTCCCCTCACAGCTCCGTAGGCAAGCACCATGGTCTTGTAGCGGATGCGAGCTTCAACTGGAAGCCAGTGGAGAGAGCGGAGGAGCGGGGTGACGTGAGAGAACTTGGGAAGGTTGAACACCAGACGGGCTGCGGCGTTCTGGATGAGTTGTAGGGGTTTAATGGCACAGGCAGGAGCCCAGCCAACAGCGAGTTGCAGTAATCCAGACGGGAGATGACAAGTGCCTGGATTAGGACCTGCGCCGCTTCCTGTGTGAGGCAGGGTCGTACTCTGCGGATGTTGTAGAGCATGAACCTACAGGAACGGGCTACCGCCTTGATGTTAGTTGAGAACGACAGGGTGTTGTCCAGGATCACGCCAAGGTTCTTAGCGCTCTGGGAGGAGGACACAATGGAGTTGTCAACCGTGATGGCGAGATCATGGAACGGGCAGTCCTTCCCGGGAGGAAGAGCAGCTCCGTCTTGCCGAGGTTCAGCTTGAGGTGGTGATCCGTCATCCACACTGATATGTCTGCCAGACATGCAGAGATGCGATTCACCACCTGGTCATCAGAAGGAGGAAAGGAGAAGATTAATTGTGTGTCGTCTGCATAGCAATGATAGGAGAGACCATGTGAGGTTATGACAGAACCAAGTGACTTGGTGTATAGCGAGAATAGGAGAGGGCCTAGAACAGAGCCCTGGGGGACACCAGTGGTGAGAGCGCGTGGTGAGGAGACAGATTCTCGCCACGCCACCTGGTAGGAGCGACCTGTCAGGTAGGACGCAATCCAAGCGTGGGCCGCGCCGGAGATGCCCAACTCGGAGAGGGTGGAGAGGAGGATCTGATGGTTCACAGTATCGAAGGCAGCCGATAGGTCTAGAAGGATGAGAGCAGAGGAGAGAGAGTTAGCTTTAGCGGTGCGGAGCGCCTCCGTGATACAGAGAAGAGCAGTCTCAGTTGAATGACTAGTCTTGAAACCTGACTGATTTGGATCAAGAAGGTCATTCTGAGAGAGATAGCGGGAGAGCTGGCCAAGGACGGCACGTTCAAGAGTTTTGGAGAGAAAAGAAAGAAGGGATACTGGTCTGTAGTTGTTGACATCGGAGGGATCGAGTGTAGGTTTTTTCAGAAGGGGTGCAACTCTCGCTCTCTTGAAGACGGAAGGGACGTAGCCAGCGGTCAGGGATTAGTTGATGAGCGAGGTGAGGTAAGGGAGAAGGTCTCCGGAAATGGTCTGGAGAAGAGAGGAGGGGATAGGGTCGAGCGGGCAGGTTGTTGGGCGGCCGGCCGTCACAAGACGCGAGATTTCATCTGGAGAGAGAGGGGAGAAAGAGGTCAGAGCACCGGGTAGGGCAGTGTGAGCAGAACCAGCGGTGTCGTTTGACTTAGCAAACGAGGATCGGATGTCGTCGACCTTCTTTTCAAAATGGTTGACGAAGTCATCTGCAGAGAGGGAGGAGGGGGAGGGGGAGGAGGATTCAGGAGGGAGGAGAAGGTGGCAAAGAGCTTCCTAGGGTTAGAGGCAGATGCTTGGAATTTAGAGTGGTAGAAAGTGGCTTTAGCAGCAGAGACAGAGGAGGAAAATGTAGAGAGGAGGGAGCGAAAGGATGCCAGGTCCGCAGGGAGGCGAGTTTTCCTCCATTTCCGCTCGGCTGCCCGGAGCCCTGTTCTGTGAGCTCGCAATGAGTCGTCGAGCCACGGAGCGGGGGGGAGGACCGAGCCGGCCTGGAAGATAGGGGACATAGAGAGTCAAAGGATGCAGAAAGGGAGGAGAGGAGGGTTGAGGAGGCAGAATCAGGAGATAGGTTGGAGAAGGTTTGAGCAGAGGGAAGAGATGATAGGATGGAAGAGGAGAGAGTAGCGGGGGAGAGAGAGCGAAGGTTGGGACGGCGCGATACCATCCGAGTAGGGGCAGTGTGGGAAGTGTTGAATGAGAGCGAGAGGGAAAAGGATACAAGGTAGTGGTCGGAGACTTGGAGGGGAGTTGCAATGAGGTTAGTGGAAGAACAGCATCTAGTAAAGATGAGGTCGAGCGTATTGCCTGCCTTGTGAGTAGGGGGGGAAGGTGAGAGGGTGAGGTCAAAAGAGGAAAGGAGTGGAAAGAAGGAGGCAGAGAGGAATGAGTCAAAGGTAGACGTGGGGAGGTTAAAGTCGCCCAGAACTGTGAGAGGTGAGCCGTCCTCAGGAAACATCTAATCAAATGGCTACCCAGACTATTTGCATTGCCCCTCCCCCCTCTCCTTTTACGCTACTGCTGCTCTCTGTTATTATCTTTGCATAGTCACTTTAATAACTCTAACTACATGTACATATTACCTCAATTATCTCAAGTAACCGGTGCCCCTGCACATTGACTCAGTAGCGGTACCCCCTGTATATAGCCTCGCTATTGTTATTTTACTGTTGCTCTTTAATTATTTGTTACTTTTATTTTTACTTGTTGGTTAAGGGCTTGTAAGTAAGCATTTCACTGTTGTGTTCTGCGCATGTGACAAATAAAATTTGATTTGAACTGCTGAATATATCCTGAAATCATGTGAATCACTACAATTTAACACAGATGGAGGCCAATAAACTTAGTGTGTGATTTTGAAGGTGATTGGTTACACCTGAGGTAATTCAAGATTGTCATCCTATTAACCAACCAAGCTTTTCAATTCAATTTTTTAAATAGATTTAAATTTAAATATCCAGAATATTTATTTTCACTTCATAGTTGTGGGTTAGGATGTTTAAATCAATGGGGGAAAAAATACCATTTTAATTCCAGGCTATGAGGTGGAAATGTTGAATGGGAGTGTAGACTTTCTATATCTACCTCAAATACTTCATACCCTTTGATCTGATACTGGTACTTCCTGTATATATTTTTACACTTGAGGTTTTAGTCATTTAGCAGACACTCTTATCCATTTTTTTCATACTGGTCCCTCGTGGGAATCGAACCCCAACCCTGCCGTTGCAAGCGACCTGTTCTACCAACTGAGCCACATGGAACCTATATAAAAGTATGTGGACGCCCCTTCAAATGAGTGGCTTCGGCTATTTCAGCCACATCTGTTGCTGGCAGGTGTATAAAATCGAGCACACAGCCATGCAATCTCTATAGACAAACATTGGCAGTAGAATGGTCTTACTGAAGAGCTCAGTGACTTTCAATGTGGCACTGTCATAGGATGCCACCTTTCCAACAAGTCAGTTCGTTAAATTTATGCCCTGCTCGAGCTGCCCCGGTCAACTGTAAGAGCTGTTATTGTGATGTGGAAATGTCTAGGAACAGCAAAGGCTTTGCCACGAAGTCGTAGGCCACACAAGCTCACAGAACAGGACCACCGAGTGCTGAAGCGCATGGCGCATAAAAATTGTCTGTCTTCTTGTTGTAACACTCACTACTGAGTTCCAAACTGCCTCTGGAAGCAACATCAGCACAATAACTGTTTGTCTGGAGCTTCATGAAATAGGTTTCCATGGCCGAGCAGCAGCACACAAGCCTAAGATCACCATGCGCAATGCCAAGCATCGGCTGGAGTGGTGTAAAGCTTGCTGCCATTGGACTCTGAAGCAGTGGAAACGCATTCTTTGGAGTGATGAATCATGCTTCACCATCAAACTGTCCACTTAGGAAGCAACACTGATTGACAATAAATTTCACATGCTGTAATTAGCAAGACATCCCCAATAAAGGAGTGGTTCTGCAGGTGGTGACCACAGACCACTTCTCAGTTCCTATGCTTCCTGGCTGATGTTTTGGTCACTTTTGAATGCTGGCGGTGCTTTCACTCTAGTGGTAGCATGAGACGGAGTCTACAACCCACACAAGTGGCTCAGGTAGTGCAGCTCATCCAGGATGGCACATCAATGCGAGCTGTGGCAAGAAGGTTTGCCGTGTCTGTCAGCGTAGTGTCCAGAGCATGGAGGCGCTACCAGGAGACAGGCCAGTACATCAGGAGACGTGGAGGAGGCCGTAGGAGGGCAACAACCCAGCAGCAGGACCGCTACCTCTGCCTTTGTGCAAGGAGGAGCACTGCCACAGCCCTGCAAAATTACCTCCAGCAGGCCACAAATGTTCATGTGCCTGCTTAAACGGTCAGAAACAGACTCCATGAGAGTGGTATGAGGGCCCGACGTCCACAGGTGAGGGTTGTGCTTACAGCCCAACACCGTACAGGACGTTTGGCATTTGCCAGAGAACACCAAGATTGGCAAATTCGCCACTGGCGCCCTGTGCTCTTCACAGATGAAAGTAGGTTCACACTGAGCACATGTGACAGACGTGACAGAGTCTGGAGACACCGTGGAGAACGTTCTGCTACCTGCAACATCCTCCAACATGACCGGTTTGGCGGTGGGTCAGTCATGGTTTGGGATGGCATTTCTTTGGGGGGCCGCACAGCCCTCCATGTGCTCGCCAGAGGTAGCCTGACTGCCATTAGGTACCGAGATGAGATCCTCAGACCCCTTGTGAGACCATATGCTGGTGCTGTTGGCCCTGGGTTCCTCCTAATGCAAGACAATGCTAGACCCCATGTGGCTGGAGTGTGTCAGCAATTCCTGCAAGAGGAAGACATTGATGCTATGGACTGGCCCGCCCGTTAACCAGACCTAAATCCAATTGAGCACATCTGGGACATCATGTCTCGCTCCATCCACCAACGCCACGTTGCACCACAGACTGTCCAGGAGTTGGCGGATGCTTTAGTCCAGGTCTGGGAGGAGATCCCTCAGGATACCATCCGCCACCTCATCAGGAGCATGCCCATGCGTTGTAGGGAGGTCATACAGGCACGGGGAGGCCACACACACTACTGAGCCTCATTTTGACTTGTTTTAAGTACATTACATCGAAGTTGGATCAGCCTGTAGTATGGTTTTCCACTTTAATTTTGAGTGTGACTCCAAATCCAGACCACCATGGGTTGATACATTTGATTTCCATTGATAATTTTTGTGTGATTTTGTTGTCAGCACATTCAACTATGTAAAGAAAAAAGTATTTAATAAGAATATTTCATTCAATCAGATCTAGGATGTGTTATTTTAGTGTTCCATTTATTTCTTTGAGCAGTGTATAAAAGCAACAGATACCATTAATAAGAAGTGTCAAGAAGAGTCTTATGTGGTGAGCTACCGAGTGGCTATGACAGGCAAGCCCCATACTATCGTGGAGGACTTCATTCTCCCTGCTGCCGCGGATATGGCTGGGACAATGCTGGGGGAAAAGGCCCAAATAACTATACATACAATGCCTTCATCAAATAACACTGTTTCATGACACATCAGTAACATGGCAGGAGATGTTTTGAAACAATTACTGCTTCGCATACAAGCAAGTGAATTCTTTGCATTACAGCTGGATGAGTCAACAGTGGCGGGCCTGGCAGGGCTCCTGGTATAATACAAATCCGGGTTGGAGCGAGCGGTCGCATCGCACTTCGCTCCGCTGGTAGTATAACTTTTTCATTACATTTCATTATAGTACAACGGTTGATTTGTCTAATCTTAGCAATTTCTTCTTAGCTAGCTACATAGCCGTCCTTGTATCAGAGATAATTGCATAATTATCGTATTTCGTCGCCCTAACGTAGCCTTCACTGCTATTCGCCCAGCAGCTAGCAAACGCTAGCAAACGCCCACAGATTAGCATCACTGTAGTGCTATTCACTCAACTGAACGACTTGATTAGTTTAGTGTTAGCTAGCTACATAGCTGTCTTTGTTTCCAAGATAATTGTGTAGTTTAGAGTGTGTAGTCTTGGAGTGATTATCTTAATTTACCGAGGTTCGCTAGCCAGCTATTTGTCGTCCTTAACGTAGGAGACTCTGCTAGCTAGCCAACAGCTAACAGCTAACAGCTAGCCAACGTCTACTGAATCGAATTCAACAACCCGGTCGCAGTCACAGGTAGTATCACATTTTCATTTCATTTCATTACAGTACAACGGTTTGATTTGTTTGATCGTAGCTAGCTACATAGCTAGCTACATAGCCGTCTTTGTTTCAAAGATAATTGTGTAGTCTAGAGCGATTTTCTAGGTTAGCTAGCCAGCTATTGTCGTTCTTTTAACGCAACGTAACGTAAACAACACTGCTAGCTAGCCAGCTAGCCCCCGAATAGTAGCACTGTAGAAACTATTACACTCAACGGAACGACTTGATTAGTGTAGTGTCAACAACACAGCTACTGCCAGCTAGCCTACTTCAGCAGTACTGTATCATTTTAATCATTTTAGTCAATAAGATTCTTGCTACGTAAGCTTAACTTTCTGAACATTCGAGACGTGTAGTCCACTTGTCATTCCAATCTCCTTTGCATTAGCGTAGCCTCTTCTGTAGCCTGTCAACTATGTGTCTGTCTATCCCTGTTCTCTCCTCTCTGCACAGACCATACAGACGCTCCACACCGCGTGGCCGCGGCCACCTAATCTGGTGGTCCCAGCGCGCACGACCCACGTGGAGTTCCAGGTCTCCGGTAGCCTCTGGAACTGCCGATCTGCGGCCAACAAGGCAGAGTTCATCTCAGCCTATGCCTCCCTCCAGTCCCTCGACTTCTTGGCACTGACGGAAACATGGATCACCACAGATAACACTGCTACTCCTACTGCTCTCTCCTCGTCCGCCCACGTGTTCTCGCACACCCCGAGAGCTTCTGGTCAGCGGGGTGGTGGCACCGGGATCCTCATCTCTCCCAAGTGGTCTTTCTCTCTTTCTCCCCTTACCCATCTGTCTATCGCCTCCTTTGAATTCCATGCTGTCACAGTTACCAGCCCTTTCAAGCTTAACATCCTTATCATTTATCGCCCTCCAGGTTCCCTTGGAGAGTTCATCAATGAGCTTGATGCCTTGATAAGCTCCTTTCCTGAGGACGGCTCACCTCTCACAGTTCTGGGTGACTTTAACCTCCCCACGTCTACCTTTGACTCATTCCTCTCTGCCTCCTTCTTTCCACTCCTCTCCTCTTTTGACCTCACCCTCTCACCTTCCCCCTACTCACAAGGCAGGCAATACGCTTGACCTCATCTTTACTAGATGCTGTTCTTCCACTAACCTCATTGCAACTCCCCTCCAAGTCTCCGACCACTACCTTGTATCCTTTTCCCTCTCGCTCTCATCCAACACTTCCCACGCTGCCCCTACTCGGATGGTATCGCGCCGTCCCAACCTTCGCTCTCTCTCCCCCGCTACTCTCTCCTCTTCCATCCTATCATCTCTTCCCTCTGCTCAAACCTTCTCCAACCTATCTCCTGATTCTGCCTCCTCAACCCTCCTCTCCTCCCTTTCTGCATCCTTTGACTCTCTATGTCCCCTATCCTCCAGGCCGGCTCGGTCCTCCCCTCCCGCTCCGTGGCTCGACGACTCATTGCGAGCTCACAGAACAGGGCTCCGGGCAGCCGAGCGGAAATGGAGGAAAACTCGCCTCCCTGCGGACCTGGCATCCTTTCACTCCCTCCTCTCTACATTTTCCTCCTCTGTCTCTGCTGCTAAAGCCACTTTCTACCACTCTAAATTTCAAGCATCTGCCTCTAACCCTAGGAAGCTCTTTGCCACCTTCTCCTCCCTCCTGAATCCCCCCCCCTCCTCCCTCTCTGCAGATGACTTCGTCAACCATTTTGAAAAGAAGGTCGACGACATCCGATCCTCGTTTGCTAAGTCAAACGACACCGCTGGTTCTGCTCACACTGCCCTACCCTATGCTCTGACCTCTTTCTCCCCTCTCTCTCCAGATGAAATCTCGCGTCTTGTGACGGCCGGCCGCCCAACAACCTGCCCGCTTGAACCTATCCCCTCCTCTCTTCTCCAGACCATTTCCGGAGACCTTCTCCCTTACCTCACCTCGCTCATCAACTCATCCCTGACCGCTGGCTACGTCCCTTCCGTCTTCAAGAGAGCGAGAGTTGCACCCCTTCTGAAAAAACCTACACTCGATCCCTCCGATGTCAACAACTACAGACCAGTATCCCTTCTTTCTTTTCTCTCCAAAACTCTTGAGCGTGCCGTCCTTGGCCAGCTCTACCGCTATCTCTCTCAGAATGACCTTCTTGATCCAAATCAGTCAGGTTTCAAGACTAGTCATTCAACTGAGACTGCTCTTCTCTGTATCACGGAGGCGCTCCGCACTGCTAAAGCTAACTCTCTCTCCTCTGCTCTCATCCTTCTAGACCTATCGGCTGCCTTCGATACTGTGAACCATCAGATCCTCCTCTCCACCCTCTCCGAGTTGGGCATCTCCGGCGCGGCCCACGCTTGGATTGCGTCCTACCTGACAGGTCGCTCCTACCAGGTGGCGTGGCGAGAATCTGTCTCCTCACCATGCGCTCTCACCACTGGTGTCCCCAGGGCTCTGTTCTAGGCCCTCTCTTATTCTCGCTATACACCAAGTCACTTGGCTCTGTCATAACCTCACATGGTCTCTCCTATCATTGCTATGCAGACGACACACAATTAATCTTCTCCTTTCCCCCTTCTGATGACCAGGTGGCGAATCGCATCTCTGCATGTCTGGCAGACATATCAGTGTGGATGACGGTTCACCACCTCAAGCTGAACCTCAGCAAGACGGAGCTCCTCTTCCTCCCGGGGAAGGACTGCCCGTTCCATGATCTCGCCATCACGGTTGACAACTCCATTGTGTCCTCCTCCCAGAGCGCTAAGAACCTTGGCGTGATCCTGGACAACACCCTGTCGTTCTCAACTAACATCAAGGCGGTGTCCCGTTCCTGTAGGTTCATGCTCTACAACATCCGCAGAGTACGACCCTGCCTCACACAGGAAGCGGCGCAGGTACTAATCCAGGCACTTGTCATCTCCCGTCTTGATTACTGCAACTCGCTGTTGGCTGGGCTCCCTGCCTGTGCCATTAAACCCCTACAACTCATCCAGAACGCCGCAGCCCGTCTGGTGTTCAACGTTCCCAAGTTCTCTCACGTCACCCCGCTCCTCCGCTCTCTCCACTGGCTTCCAGTTGAAGCTCGCATCCGCTACAAGACCATGGTGCTTGCCTACGGAGCTGTGAGGGGAACGGCACCTCAGTACCTCCAGGCTCTGATCAGGCCCTACACCCAAACAAGGGCACTGCGTTCATCCACCTCTGGCCTGCTCGCCTCCCTACCACTGAGGAAGTACAGTTCCCGCTCAGCCCAGTCAAAACTGTTCGCTGCTCTGGCCCCCAATGGTGGAACAAACTCCTCACGACGCCAGGACAGCGGAGTCAATCACCACCTTCCGGAGACACCTGAAACCCCACCTCTTCAAGGAATACCTAGGATAGGGTAAGTAATCCTTCTCACCCCCCTAAAAAGATTTAGATGCACTATTGTAAAGTGGCTGTTCCACTGGATGTCATAAGGTGTATGCACCAATTTGTAAGTCGCTCTGGATAAGAGCGTCTGCTAAATGACTTAAATGTAAATGTAATATGTCCATTACGTTTATGGTGGGGTCAATTAATGAAGACATCCTCTTCTGGAAACCAGGACAATAGGAGAGGATTTATTTTAAGTACTGGACAGCTTTGTGGCATCAAATGGACTTTGGTGGTCAAGATGTGTTGGTATATGTACCGATGGAGTAAAGCCATGACAGGGAGACATAGTGGAGTGGTAACGCGCATGCAAACAATTGCTCCTGACGCCACTTGGGTACACTGCAGCATACACCGAGAGGCTCTTGCTGCCAAGGGAATGCCTGACAGCTTGAAAGATGTTTTGGACACTACAGTGAAAATGGTTGACTTGCAAGGCCCCTGAACTCTCGTGTATTTTCTGCACTATGCAATGATATGGGTAGTGACCATGTAACAATTTTACAACATACAGAAGTGCGCTGGTTATCAAGGGGCTAGGTATTGACACATTTTTTAAATTGACAGACGAGCTTAAAGTTTTCTTTACTGACCATAATTTTCATTTGTCTGACCGCTTGCATGATGACGAGTTTCTCACATGACTGGCCAATCTGGGTGAAGTTTTTTCTCGCCTGAATGATCTGAATCTAGGATTACAGAGACTCTCCTCAACTATATTCAAGGTGCAGGACAAAATTGAGTCTATAATTAAGAAGTTGGAGCTCTTCTAATCTGCATTAACAAAGACAACACACAGGTCTTTACATCAATGTATGATTTTTTTGTATGCAAATTAACTCAAGTTTACGGACAATGTCAAATGTGAAATAGCGAAACACCTGAGTGAGTTGGGTGCGCAATTACGCAGCTACTTTCCCAAAACGGATGATATAAACAACTGGATTCGTTATCCCTTTCAGTCCACTTACCGATATCTGAACAAGAGAGACTCATCGAAATTGCAACAAGCGGTTCTGTGAAAATTGAATTTCATCAGAAGCCACTGCCAGATTTCTGAATTGGGCTGCGCTCAGAGAATCCTGCCTTGGCAAATCACGCTGTTAAGACACTGACGCCCTTTGCAACCATGTACCTATGTTAGAGTGGATTCTCGGCCCTCACTAGCATGGAAACTAAATAGACACAGACTGTGTGTGGAAAATGATTTAAGACTGAGACTCTCTCCAATACAACCCAACATTGCAGAGTTATGTGCATCCTTTCAAACATACCCTTCTCATTAACCTGTGGTGAGTTATTAACAATTTTAGATGAACAAATAAGGTTTTATATGTAAGATGGTTAAATAAAGAGCAAAATTATTGAATATTATTATATTATTATTTGTGCCCTGGTCCTATAAGAGCTCTTTGTCACTTACCACCAGCTGGGTTGTGACAAAAACTCACACTTGTTCTTATGTTTAATAAGTGTATTGTATAGTGTGTGTGTGTGGCAGGCTTACAATGATGGCAAAAAACAACATCTGAGAGGGCGCTGACCCCGGTGCTAGAGGGGGTGCGTAGCTGTAGATTGAATGTTTGAAGGGATACGGGACTATAAAAAGTTTGGGAACCACTGCACTACAGTATACAATGACATTCTAGACAATTCTGTTCTTCTAACTTTGTGGCAACAGTTTGGGGAAGGCCCTTACCTGTTTCAGCATGACAATGCCTCTGTGCACAAAGCGAGGTCCATACAGAATGGTTTGTCGAGATCGGTGTGGAATAGCTTGACTGGCCTGCACATAGCCCTGTCCTCAACCCCATCGAACACCTTTGGGATGAATTGGAGCGCAGACTGCGAGGCAGGCCTATCGCCAAACATCAGTGCCCGACCTCACTAATGCTCTTGTGGCTGAATGGAAGCAAGTCCCCGCAGCAATGTTCCAACATCTAGTGGAAACCCTTCCCAGAAGAGTGGAGGCTGTTATAGCAGCAAAGGAGGGACCAACTCCATACTAATGCACATGATTTTGGAATGAGATGTTCAACGAACAGTTGTCCACATACTTTTGGTCATGTTAATGTAGCTCCATTCTTGTGTTTTTCCCCCCTCGTGTTATATATTTTTTTACTCTGCATCGTTGGGAAGGGAGCGTAAAAAAGAATTTCACTATTCAGTCTACACCTGTTGTGTTCAGCACATGTGACAAATAAAATATTATTTGTGTATGTGTTAGGGAAAGACCCAGAGATGGAGGGTTGGTCAGAGACAGCGTGCCTTCGCCGTGCCACCCCAGGCTGGCATGGACACAGTAGTAACAATTAGTGTTCTGTTCCCCTCAGTGAGAAGTCCTTCTCTGACCCAGAGACTATGCCACCCCCAGCTTCCCCAAACAGCCCCCCCGCCCGTACAGACTCCACCCCTTTCCGTACAGGTGAGGCCAAACCAGGACATGGCTCAAATCCTCAAAACGCACCCTGGACATATGACCTTACCTCCACCACAACTGCTTTTCTTAGTTTCGAAATGATATATACAAAGGTTGTGTGATCACAATACTGAGGATTGGTCACAACAAGTTAACCCTCTCCTCCAGTATTCAGCCCTGCAGTACCTGTTGAAACCACTGGACCATTCCTGTGTAGAATAGCGTTTTAATATTAATCAGATGAAATCGGCTATCTGCTGTAGGGCAGGCTATTTTTAGCATATAAACTGAGTGTACAAAACATTAGGAACGCCTTCCTAATATTGACTTGCATCCCCTTTTGCCCTCAGAACAGCCTCAATTCGTCGGGACATGGACTACAAGGTTTCGATAGCATTCTTCAGGGATGCTGGCCCATGTTGACTCCAATGCTTCCCACAGTTGGCTGGATGTCCTCTGGGTGGTGAACCATTCTTTTTTTTGTAAGATTTTATAAACAATACAAAACATACACATAAATGACAACATCATACAAACATTAACTACATCCCACCTGGCCAGACCCTCTAGTAAACACCCCCATCTCCAGTGCCCGAATCACTTTCAACATGGCCTGAAACTGCACCATTTTTCCCCCTCCGTAGCCCACGCACTTTCAATATTTAAATAATATATCATTACATTTTTCCATTGTATTAATGATGGCGGATTGATTGATTTCCAAGTTTTCTGTATCCGTTTTTTCAAGATGAGTGATGAGAAGATAATTGTCCCACCCATCGGGTATCTCACTATATTTCACCATGTCTTGAAATATACAGACAGACAGATTAAAATTAAGTTTACATTGTAACAGCCAACTTTCTAGCTCCGTCCACAAAGCATGGATCATTGAGTCATTATTCGTTTTAAGACATGATTCTGCCATTGTAATGTAGAATTTGTGAATTTTGTCTCTTGTATAATAAATTCTATACATCATGTTAAACTGGATTAAGCATACATTTTTGTTAGCTGTAATTTCATGAGTTATGCTCCAACTTTCCTTCCATTTTATGCCAACATCAGTTTTTTAAAGTCTTGGTTTCAATAGTTTATATTTTTTTCTAAGAGATTGCCAGTTGGATTTGCTCTCTAGGTTTTGTATACCTTCCCGATCATATGAACATCCTTTATCTGACTCAAAGATTCCATCAAGGTTGCTCTGATGCCCAAAGGTTTTCAAATATACATTTTGTGATATCTCACTTTTAAGTTGCATGGATTTTTTATTCTGTCATGGAAATAACTGTATTTCCTGTTACCAAGTCAATTCCGGTTTCAAAGCCTTAAGGTTTCCATGTTGACCAATTTATCTGTGAATTCTGAAAAGCTCTCCAAGGATTGTTCCATAACGTTGTGTTTTTAAGAAGTGATATTGGTTCTTCAAGAATACGTTTCATTTTCTCCCATGTTGTGATAGTGTTCATAGCTTTATCCTTTGAAAATAGACATGTGAAAAGATTCTGGGGATGAGCATGCGCATCTTCAGTATGTACCCATTTTTCCTCATTACCGAGTCTGGCAGGTTAAAACCAACTTCAGATTTAGGAAGATGTAAAACTTTCCTTTTTATTCCATGCATTTGATTTTCCCCAATAAAGTATGTTATGACTGAGTACACTTTTTTTAAGACTGTCTTCGGTTAAATAAATACAAAAACTTTGTCAGCCATGACATTCTAAAGTGGTTTATTCTACCTGCAAGATTTATGGGAAGACAATTGAATTTAATTAGATCTGCTTTCATATTGTTGAGTAATGGAATAAATGTATCTGTATATATTTGTAGTTTGTTGTCATTTATTAAGTATCCTAAGTATTTTATATTTTTTTGTGGTCCACTTAAAGTATTGCTGTATATCGTGAGTATTTAAAAAAAAAAAAAAATCCTATTTCCATTATTTAGTTTTTTTCCGTGTTAAAATTATTTCCTGAGATTTTCAAATATTCTGTAAATATTTTTTAGCAAAGGGGCCATTGAGTTTTCAATATTGGTCAGGTACAGTTGAAGTCGGAAGTTTACATACACCTTAGCCAAATGCATTTAAACTCAGTTTTTCACAATTCCTGACATTTAATCCTAGTAAAAAATTCCCTGTCTTAGGTCAGTTAGGATCACCACTTTCTTTTAAGAATGTGAAATGTCAGAATAATAGTAGAGAGAATTATTTATTTTAGCTTTTATTTCTTTCATCACATTCCCAGTGGGTCAGAAGTTTACATACACTCAATTAGTATTTGGTAGCATTGCCTTTAAATTATTTAATAACTTGGGTCAAACATTTCGGGTAGCCTTCCACAAGCTTCCCACAATAAGTTGGGTAAATTTTGACCCATTCCTCCTGACAGAGCTGGTGGAACTGAGTCAGGTTTGTAGGCTTCCTTGCTCGCACACTCTTTTTCAGTTGTGCCAACAAATGTTCTATAGGATTGAGGTCAGGGCTTTGTGATGGCCACTCCAATACCTTGACTTTGTTGTCCTTAAGACCTTTTGCCACAACTTTGGAAGTATGCTTGGGGTCATTGTCCATTTGGAAGACCCATTTGCGACCAAGCTTTAACTTCCTGAATGATGTCTTGAGATGTTGCTTCAATAAATCCACATAATTTTCCTGCCTCATGATGCCATTTAGTTTGTGAAGTGCACCAGTCCCTCCTACAGCAAAGCACCCCCACAACATGATGCTGCCATTCCTGTGCTTCACGGTTGGGATGGTGTTCTTCGTCTTGCAAGCCTCCCCCTTTTCCCCCCAAACATAACGATGGTCATTATGGCCAAACAGTTCTATTTTTGATTCACCAGACCAGAGGACATTTCTCCAAAAAGTATGATGTTTGTCCCCATGTGCAGTTGTAAACCGTAGTCTGGCTTTCTGATGCCGGTTTTGGAGCAGTGGCTTCTTCCTTGCTGAGCGGCCTTTCAGGTTATGTCGATATAGCACTTGTTTTACTGTGAATATAGATACTTTTCTACCTGTTTCCTCCAGTATCTGCACAAGGTCCTTTGCTGTTGTTCTGGGATTGATTTGCACTTTTCGCACCAGAGCACGTTTATCTCTAGGAGACAGAACGCGTCTCCTTCCTGAGCGGTATGATAGCTGTGTGGTCCTATGGTGTTTATACATGTATAATATTGTTTGTACAGATGAACGTGGTACCTTCAGGCGTTTGGAAATTACTCCCAAAGATGAACCAGACTTGTGGAGGTCTACAATTTTTTTCTGAGGTCTTGGCTGATTTATTTTAATTGTCCCATGATGTCAAGCAAAGAGGCACTGAGTTTTTATTTATTTTACCTTTATTTAACGAAGCAAGTCAGTTAAGAACAAATTCTTATTTTCAATGACGGCCTAGGAACAGTGGGTTAACTGCCTGTTCAGGGGCAGAACGACAGATTTGTACCTTGTCAGCTCGGCGGTTCCGGTTACTAGTCCAACGCTCTAACCACTAGGCTACCCTGCCACCCGAGTTTGAAGGTAGGCCATGAAAACATCCACAGGTCCACTTTCAATTGACTCAAACGATGTCAATTAGCCTATCAGAAAAATGACTTGTGTCATGCACAAAGTAGATGTTCTAACCGACTGGCCAAAACTATAGTTTGTTAACAAGACATTTGTTGAAAAACTAGTTTTAATGACTCCAGCCTAAGTGTATGTAAACTTCAGACTGCAACTGTATATCAAGAGATCATCTGCCAATAAGATTCGTTTATATTCATGTTTACCAATACTGACACCTGTTACGTTGAATAGAATTCTATGGGAAAGCCATCCATTCCTGGTGTTTTTCTCCATGTGAATGTTTTAACCATATCTAATATTTCTTCTTGGGTGATCTCTGTTTTTAGTGATTATTTTTTGTCTTGCTTCAGAGTTGTTGAGTCTAAGAAGGCTATAGTATCAGTCCAGCTGTTGTTTAATTCTGATTTATATACATTTTCGTAGAAGCTTTTAAAAATGAAATGAATCGTGGTGGACCATTTTTGATACACACGGGAAACTGTTGAGTGTGAAAAACCCATCAGCGTTGCAGTTCTTGACACACTCAAACCAGTGTAACTGGCAGCTACTACCATACCCCATTCAAAGGCACTTAAATATTTTGTCTTGCCCATCCACCCTCTGAATGGCACACATACACAATCCATATCTCAATTGTCTTAAGGCTTAAAAATCTTCTTCAACCTGTCTTCTCCCCTTCATCTACACTGATTGAAGTGGATTTAACAGGTGACATCATTAATAGGTCATAGCTTTCACTTAGATTCACCTGGTCAGTAAATGTCATGGAAAGAGCAGGTGTTCTAAATGTTTTGTACAATCAGTGTATAGTCCTTTCAGTATGAGGCCTTTGAATAAGCATGTTGGCATTAGAAACGTTGTATTTTTTTGGGACACTCTTATTCTCACGAAATAAAAACGAATTAACATGGTAACATGATAAACACTTTATAATTGCATCTATTTCAGCATAGATATCAGTCAACCATAGCCGTCCTGAAAGTTACCCTGCCGACGCCTACATTATGTTTGAATGTAGCCTAAACTGTTGTACAACCTGCACAAGTGGGGGTTTTAGTAACGAAGGAACAATACCTGTTGGGCCAAACTTTACAGTAAAAATGTATTTTATGACGCTGTGAAATCCCCTTTGTCCTTTACTAATTATTATCCAGGATTGTCCAATACCCCGCCGTCTGTAACCAACTGTGGCATAGACCCTACGATGTCTCCTGTCAGATGATTTCTTGTAAATGACACTGCGTCGAAGAACAAGACTTCCGGATTGGGTTGTCTATAAGTATTTCCCAAACCTTATTGGATACAAATGAAACGCATCCGTCCAATCAGCTTGCAGTCAATGCTTCATTTACCTGAAAGAAGATATTAAACTGTTATACGAGTAAAGACTTATTCTATTGACGCTGAGACATCGACTTGGTATTAAGGTTTAACAATAGTCTTCAATAAGCTATTTGAAGGATATCTAAAATACTTATCAATACAAAGATAAAAGGTAAGATTTAGTTGTATTTGTTTAAACTCTTCAAGCGTGTTCCCTTTTCTACCTATATAAAACGCAGGCTATTAGAAAATGATAGTTGTTTTGAAATAATAAACCATTACTATCTTGTTTTACTTTTTGCTCTCTCCCCTCCCTCTATATCTGCCTCGCTCTCTCTTGAAATAAGTTCCTAATTATCACAAACAAGCATCAAATTAAAACAAACGTTCAGCACATACAGTGACATGTCTTGTGAATGTTTATGACAGATGTCAGTAAACCCGGGCGGTCGGAGGCTGAAACAGTGGCTAGTTGAGCAGATCCAGAGCGGCCAGTACCCGGGGCTGGTCTGGGAGGACGACAGCCGCATTATGTTCCGTATCCCCTGGAAACATGCTGGGAAGCAGGATTACAACCAGGAGGTCGACGCCTCTATCTTCAAGGTAGGTTCATTGACACACATTTCAAACGAGGATTGTGTTGATAGCGGTGGATTTGAGAGCATATTTAGATCACCGATATGTGTAGCCTTCCGCACGACTTTTGGAGAGGCACATTATAACACACTTTTTATCCCGCGCCTACAAATAGAGCAGGTGTGAATGACGTTTTGTTGGTTTAACTTAAACATTCTCACCACCTGTAACGCACATAAAATACACATTCATTGTTGAGTATGCGCATACAAATAGAACGGGTGTGAATTACGTTTTGTTGGTTTAACTAACACATTCTCACCACCTGTAACGCACATATAGGTTACACATTAATTGCAGAGTATGATGACATAGATGACAATACCTTGATCTATGAGTCATGGGGCTCTATTTTAACAAACCTAACACAATGCTAAATCTAAGTGCTGGCAGTATCTCTTGTTCTGGGGGTGTGTCAGAAATATTTTTGCTGTTCTCACAGCCAGAATTATAAGCACAATAGCTGGCAGGGGCACGAAAGGGCTGGGTTTTGATGAATGAACAAGTTGTTGGTGTGACAAGCGCTCAACACATTCCATGGCTTAATGCATGCATTTGTCAAGTTCTGTAGGTTATTGATGATCTTTGCATTGCCATCTATTCCAATTCCTGCTGGTCCATTGTGGATTGATACTACAGCTTATTAAATAGCATAGGCTACAGTCATGAGTAATAGCAACCGTAAATAGCTCAAAAGCCTATGTTTGCAATGTTGTCGGTCAACAGTGTTGTAAATGGCTTCAATGAGCCTAGCCTATAGCCTACATGTCTTTACTCATCACACTTCTTCTAAACTAAAAAATACTAGGTTCCCACAAATCACATTGTATGTGTGAGGCACGTTATCAATACGCAAAATATAGCATAGGCCTACCATGATAAAGCATTATAGGACTGAATCATTTAAATCCATTTGGAGGAGCGTGTCTTTGGTAACCAGATGAAATGCACTCTGTGGAGATGAGGATGGATACTTGAACAAGCGAAATGAACTAAGCAGGTATGTCAATTGTGAAAGATGAAAAACCATGAGGGTTAAAACCTCCAAAATATTTCTAAGCACTCTTAGCAGACCATTTAAAACCCCTTTATCCATAGGCTACTTGGCTAATGGCCAGGAGAAAAAGATGTATCTGTGCTATGCTGATAAATCGGCCTTGAATAAGGGGAGGTTAGGCTATGCTCATGAAAAAATATATATAATTAAACTAAATGAAACCAATCGGTTTTTTATGTTTCTAAATAAGAATTTCACTGGTATAAAAAACACATATGTCTTTCATGGGCACTGTGCATCATGCCTGGATAGGCTACCTCTCAAAATCCATGCCATTATCAGCTGTGTTACCGTTAAAACCTGCTTTTTGTGAGTCTTAAAACTTCCCATTTGCGCTCCATGAAATTGTCACTTTTGTGCTTGTTTTTAAAAACACACCTCAAATATTGCCACCTTTCCCCCCCTCAGTGCAAGCGAGCTGATTTTAGACAGGTAAATTGCTGAACCTGGCGTTATGGCTGGAAAATGCCAGTGTACCAGTTTTGACATGATGAAATTGCAAACTAATCTACATTTGACACTTGCGCCTCCTTGGAGCCAGCTAAAATAGAGCCCATGGTCATAATAAGACAAGCAGAGAAAAATTACATTGAAAATCTAATATCTTTGTGTAATTATATGTAATTATAACTTAATAGTTAACAAATCATTTAAACCAGAACCTGTCCAGTTTCATGTCATTACAATTCAACATTTTGTTTTATGTAACCTTTATGTATTTATCATGTGATTAATTGTATTCTGCCTGTCAAAGTAGTTGAGTTCTAATTACTTCTATGCATGGCTTCATCGTGGACTTTTCTCATCTCTTTCGTTCAGTTCCAGACCTTTTTCAATATAACAAGTTGTTGACAGCACCAGCAGGTATGTGTTATGTTTTGATGTGTGTTAATATGACTGTCGTTCTAATGTACCTGCTCCCACCCTGCAGGCCTGGGCGGTGTTTAAGGGGAAGTTTAAGGAGGGGGAGAAGGCTGAGCCTGCTACATGGAAGACCAGGCTGCGGTGTGCCCTCAATAAGAGCCCCGACTTCGAGGAGGTGGGAGACAGGTCCCAGCTGGACATCTCTGAGCCCTACAAGGTGTACCGCATTGTCCCAGAGGAGGAGCAGAAGAGTGAGTTCATATTTCACTATGGAGACATTAGAATAATGAACACTATAAACACCTGCATTGAATGGATGTAGAGTCAAATTGCACCAATGCAAATTATTTATTAAAAGTCACTAATGTTTCAGCAGCAGGACGTTGCCTTGATCAGAGTTGAAAACATAGACACCTGGACAAAGACAGCTTGCTGCTGAGACTTGATTTACATTTGACCATCAGCCTTTTCCGCAGTAAATAGAAAGAATAGTTGTGATAATAAGACTAACAACCATGCTGTCCCCTCTGCTCCAGCAGGTAAAAGTGCAGCAGCAGTTTTGACATCTAGCCCTGGTGACAGTACTGACATGGACTGCAGCTCTGCACACCTGGAGGAGCTCATCAAAGAGGTGAAGCAGGTATGCTTTTATTTTTTCCATCCATTTCTTCCCTTCCTCTCTCTGTCTATATTTCTCACTGACTTCACTCACTCTGTTTTTCTGTTTTCTTATTTTAATGTCTGTCAAGTGTTCCCTCCTTTTCTGTCTCTGTCTTCCACTACCAACTATATTACCTCTTCTGTTTCTAAAGCAGCTTTTATATGTATGGTTGTTGATGTATGGTTTGTCATTCCATTAACAGTCTTCTAGTGATGAGTACCTTGGCATCATCAAGAGGAGCCACTCTCCCCAGGAGGATGGCTGTAGGATGCAGCCCAGTCCAGAGTACTGGTCCCAGGGCAGTGTCAGTGGTAAGGGTCCTTCTCCACTCAGTCCATGGTTCTTTTCTTTAGCAGTGTCATCCAATCTAGTGGAGTATCGCCAACATGCAGTGGTGTCATGTCCATTTAAACACTTTCATACAGTGAAGACTGGAACAAATGTCAATTATCTGATCTATTTAATACATCATATTGTCCTTGTTAAAAGTATCTGTCTAGCTGTTTTCCATGTGGACATTTTGTAGAGAAACTTGCATGTTTATGTCTCCTGTATCAAAGTGGGCATTATTGTGGTATGTTCTATGAGGCTACAGCATGAGGCTACAGCATGAGGCTACAGCATGAGGCTACAGTTCCTCCTTTGTGAGAGTTGAGATTTCTTAGTTTAAAAATAACTGCGTATCTATAGCGATGCAAAACTGCGACTTTACCTTGCAGTTATGGCTTCTAACACAAGCTTGTTTACATGACTCTAGAGGGGGAAGGATTTACTCATTTCCTTTAGCACTTTGCTGACTAAGGTGTTTGTTTCTTGGTCACACCGCCTGTGAGTCTGTTGTGCTTGACGGGCTGTATTTTTTGATGAAATGACAAATCATGACATGATAGAGGGGTCAGATGTTTTTCACGGTCACTCAAGATCATTGCATCTTAACGAGCATGCTGCATATGTAAGAGGAAGGCAATATTTGAATTTCATAATAGAAAAAATCTATACCACAAAGTCAGTTATCTTTTTCTTTTTATTTCCCTGCAGTCTTCCCGGGGCATCAAGATCCCTCGCCGATGGGTTCTTTCAATGCCGGTATGTTTCCTCAGTATTTCTAAATACAGATGTATTTATTCCTCTGCGAGACTTAATAGAAGACAATGCGGTGGCTTACTCAACACTTCCCTCCCTCTGTTTCCAGCCTTCTCCCAGATGATCATTAACTTCTTCTATGGTGGGAAGCTGATGGACAGCGTGGTGACATCTCATGCTGATGGCTGTCGTATCTCTCCGGGTCAGCCTCCCTTGGTCCAGCACAGGTCCCCCTACGGTCTCCCAGACAGCCTGCAGAACGTCTGTTTCCCTCCCGCTGAACTCATCGAGGTTGAGCGCCAACGCCATGTCACCCGCAAGCTCCTGGGCCACCTGGAGAGGGGTGTGCTGGTCCGTGCCAACCGCGAGGGCATCTTCATCAAGAGGCTGTGCCAGAGCCGTGTGTTCTGGAGCGGGCTGGGGGGATTGGGCCCCCACTACAGCCCCGGGGGGCCCTGCAAACTGGAGAGAGATGATGTGGTCAAGATTTTTGATACAGGAAGGTTCTTCCAAGGTGAGGAGAAAGGAACTCATGTTGTTTTTGTTGTTGATTTAGGATGTTTTGCTCTGAAGAGGACAGGAATACATATACTCTTGACTGATATATACTCTTTGGAGTACCTTCACTCATCAGTGTGCAGTTATGATGAAGCATTCTCTGTCTGTGTAATAAGTTCTTCTCTGTCTGCTTTGTTTGTCCCAGCTCTCCAGCTGTACCAGGAGGGCCAGATTCCAGCCCCTGACCCCATGGTGACCCTGTGTTTTGGGGAGGAGCTTCATGACCTCAGCACAGCCAAGACCAAACTTATCATTGTCCAGGTAACAGAGGTTATATCCCCTGGATCACTGAAACATGTGGTATCCCCCCAGCACAGTCCCAGAATGTGTTTGAGTAAATAGAGGTAACTTTAGTCTTCAAGGTGATTTGGTCAAAAGGGCACCACTACACTCTTAGAAAACAAGGGTTCCAAAGGGGTTCTTCTGGCTGTCCCCAAGCCTTTTTGCTTCAAGGTAGAACCCTTTTGGGCTCCATGTAGAATCCTCTAGAAAAAGGTTCTACATGGAACCTAAAAGGGTTCTACCTGGAACCAAAGGTGTTCTACCTGGAACTAAAAAGGGTTATTCAAAGGGTTCTCCTATGGGGACAGTCGAAGAACCCTTTAAGGTTCTAGATAGCACCTTTTTTTCTAAGAGTGTACCTTAAAAATACAAGCTGGGCTAACAGTTACCTCTCTTCTTCTCTCCCTGTCTGGTTGTGTTCAGATCACTCCAGTCTACTGTCAGAAGCTGGCAGACTGAGCTTACAGTTGCCCCTCTCCTTCTCTCCCTCTCCCCTTCTCTTCTTCTTTCTCTGTCTGTGCTCGGCCACAGGTCACTCCAGTGAACTGCCAGCAGCTGTTGGATGCAGTGAGCATGCGTCGTTCCCAGTACAGCAGTCCTAACCTGGAGATCCAGTCAGACGAGCTGCATGCCGGGGAGCAGATGGCCCGGATCTACCAGGACCTGTGTAGCTACACCGCCCCCCAGAGGGTAGCCTGCTACAGGGACAACATGCCCATCACCGCCTGAACAGAGCACCTTCCTTCACTCCCCCTCATTGATATAACAAGAAAGGACTGACATGACATATGGTGAAATGTGTCACTAACATACACTTCAGCCTCTCACTCCTTTTAGCCCTTGCATACAGCAATGCTTTTCAATTCTTCAGAGCCAATGAGCAAGGGCATACTTTGATGAATGGAGAAAGAGATGGGATAGGGGATCGGAACAAAGCCAATACTTGCAAGGTGTGAACTGATAGGACCCAAAGGTATGCAGCTTGGGTGTTACAGAGACACTGTGTGTCAAGAAAGGGAAGTACTATACAACCGTATTACAAATGGTGCTGTAAATGTATTAAAGGGTTTACTCATCAAATATACCACCCCAGTAAGTATACCACATGTTTCCCCCAATCCAGAAGAAAAATAGTTCAAATGTAATACAATTCAAAATATAGTAGTTTGAACTATTCTGTCTTGTAAACCTACTACCATCAAGGTTATCACTATTCATTTTTAAACAACACATGGTTAATTTATTACAGCAGTAAAGTTGATTGAATAAACCCTGAAGTGTCGAATGTTATATTAGAATTTGTGTCTATCGATTGACTAACTTTTGTGTGATTTCTTTGTCAGATTTCTCACTTGCTTTTAATGTATTTTTTATTATGGAAAATTTGATTGATATTCAATCCAATACGCCATACTAGTCATCATATCAGAGTACATTTAAACATGGACAATAAAGGGACAGCATAACTACAAGGAAGGCAGGACATTTAGGTACACTAGATTACCTATTCTTTATATGTAGAACATCCTTAACCTTTACATTTGTTCTATTTGTACTGTAGAAACATATTTTTCTTATACTGTACGAGAGATTTTAACAGCAACATGATTGCTTGGATTGTATTTGATATAGATAGGTTTTACTATCCTATTCTGTCCACTGTTTTACTCTCTCTGAATTCATTTTTCAAATTAAAAACAATTTATCAAACTTTTCAGTGAATCTCTTCATTTGGCTAGCATTTTATTTATGAGCTGTTATACTGCAATATCTATGAAGTCACTTACTGAACATATCTTTGATTGATACTTTGATGATGGCTTGAAAACTATTCAACACACAATAGGCCAGAATAAATGGTGAAATTATATACGTTTTCTGTGTGTGTGTGTATTTCATTGAATACTTTCAAAGCTGCAGCCAGCCTAAAAAAGCATCTTCCAGAGAAGTGTACCCATTCTAGCCACCACCGACTGTTACATGGCAGTAGCCCTGCTTGTCACAACAGTATATAAGGAACTCCTTCACATGCATCCCACAAGTGAACTTACATCCCACAAGTGAAATCACGGGTGTCTGAGTGAGTGAATGAGTGTATTAGTGATGGAACAACAGCCAACATTTTCTATTGTTGGACAGAAACCATAGAGAGGACGGACCTTAGAGAGGTTACTGTAGAGGAGGGAAACTAGTGTCTAGGACATCCCCAGTGAGTAAGACATGGCTGATGGAGAGAAAGGAGGATGAGAACAGAAGAAGAGAGACAAAGGTCATTGTGATCTCCCCACTCCCTGTGTGGGGGATTCCTGATTTGTTCTTATTTCTAACTTCTAGAGAATGGGCTACTCTCCCATCTCCATTCATGAGAAACCACTCAAGTACAAAAGAACAACCTACACAAAACGCAAACAGCCCCCCTCACTCTCAGTTCCACTTCACACCCACACAGAGAGTTCTCAGGTCATTCAGCACAGGTCATTCAGCACTTAATTATTTGGAATTCAGCAACAAAACATTGCTAACATGCCACACACGTACTCGCACACTCTCATCACAAACAGTCTAGGTAATCTATGCCACTTGACTTGTGCTTGATTCACACTACAGGGATGACCAGAACCGTACTGGTTCGGATACACTTGTGTGTGTGGGTGTGGGTGTGTGTGTGGGTGTGGGTGTGGGTGTGGGTGTGCGCGTGTGGTCCACAGACATGTAGAGGTGTTACATGTCTGTCAGAACCCCTCCACAGGGTTTCAACGAGCAGGAACTGACTGCAAGCCATCAGAAACTGTCAACGGAAACCAAGTCTACCCCCCAAATAAGATCTCTCTGAGACTAGGCTAATTTAACCCCCTGTGTGTCTAATATTCAGAAGAATAGAATGGGCCTATTGACTCTACTTATGTGATCTGACCAGGACAATAATAACTAGAGCCCAGACTTCCTAGTCAGATCAAGCGGTCAGGAAAAACTGCTGTCCCTAGTTATAATGAGAAAATTTGGTTATGGGGGGATAGAGTGCGGTTATGCACAAAGCACGAGCCTATGTTTTCTGTCCACAGTTGCAGTATCTGCAGTGTGATGTCTCCTGTGTTGTAACGCTGCCTTGTGGCGTCTGAGGCTTCCCACAATAAATGATCATAAAGGAGCAAGTCTTCCATTTAACATCAGCAGCTGTGGTGGTAGCATACAGACACTACAGTAGTAATGGAATGGAATGTTCTCTACACATGTAATCTCAGCATAAAAAAAGAAACATCCTCTCATTGTCAACTGCGTTTGTTTTCAGAAAACTTATTTGTAAATATTTGTACCAACATAACAAGATTCAACAACTGAGACATAAACTGAACAAGTTCCACAGACATGTGACTAACAGAACTGGAATAATGTGTCCCTGAACAAAGGGGGGTCAAAATCAAAAGTACCAGTCAGGATGAGCCTGCAGGAAGGGTACCACATGAGGGAGGAGGAAGTCTTCCCTGTAACGCACAGCATTGAGTTTGCCTGCAACCTGCCTTACAACAGGCCTGGGAAACATGGGAAACAGCATGGGAAACAGTGTTTAAACCCTTTACAATGAAGATCTGTAAAGTTATTGGATTTTTACTAATTATCTTTGGAAAACAGGGTCCTGAAAAAGGGACCTTTTTTTTGCTGAGTTTATTATGCCAGATCTAGAGACACTGACATACACTTCAGCCTCTCACGAACTAACTAGAATCATCAAATAAATTAAAGATTAAATAAAGAGGAATTACTATTCTCCAAAGTATTTCCTTGAAAATCTGCTTTTTCTCTTTTTGGTTTTGTGGCCAGATTTGTTGCTTACTTCTCTGAAAATGTCAAGATGTCTCTGAAATGGACTGTAGAGTCAGCAATGACCCCCCCCCCACACACACACACACCACCACCCTCTTCCCTCACAATGTTTTGGTCTGTGAATCCCCTCATCCTGTTTCATCATATTCATCATTGACACACAAACACAGAGGAAACAAAAATATGTAATTTTTCCTATGTGAGCCCAGTCGTATGTAAAAGCAGAACACAAATGTAGCATTTACTGTACTGCTATGTTTTCCATTTATTTAATTTTTATGTGAAACAAGAATTGTGTTCATTCAGTTAACGTAACATCTAGGCTACATATGAGATCGTTTGCCTTTTTTTTAAAAGAAAGACAACATTTACAAGAAACAATGCATGTGAAGCTGTGGGTAGAGTCATGTCTAGTGGCAAACACGGGTTTCTTCTCCCACTTGTGTTCAATATTATACATGTTTGTATAGTCTTACTATCTATCTGTATATGTATTTCACTTTCTAAAAGGTATTGAGATGTATTTTGAATACTGTATTGTGACTACTGTTATTAAGTTACTGTATCAGTGCTGATGATTGGATGATACTGTATCATGTGAATCCTGGTCTCACGAACCGCAGGGACAAGTTGGAGAAGCAGGTACCAGAAACCCGGGACAGAAGGATGTGGAGAAAGACTGTGTGAATTGCCATAACTAAGGGACATACAGTAAATACAAACCAGATTAAAGATTGACAGTTGTTGTTGATGATGCTTTAGCAGCCCCACCCAAATAGATGTTTTATTTTATTTCTGTATTTCACCTTTATTTAACCAGGTAGGCTAGTTGAGAACAAGCTCTCATTTGCAACTGTGACCTGGCCAAGATAAAGCATAGCAGTGTGAACAGACAACAACCCAGAGTTACACATGAGTAAACAATAAACAAGTCAATAACATAGTAGAAAAAGAGTCGGCCCGAGAATTGAACCCTGTGGTACCCCCATAGAGACTGCCAGAGGACCGGACAACATGCCCTCCGATTTGACACACTGACCTCTGTCTGCAAAGTAGTTGGTGAACCAGGCAAGGCAGTCATTCAAAAATCCGAGGCTACTGAGTCTGCCGATAAGAATATGGTGATTGACAGAGTCGAAAGCCTTGGCCAGGTCGATGAAGACGGCTGCACAGTACTGTCTTTTATCGATGGCGGTTATGATATCATTTAGTACCTTGAGCGTGGCTGAGGTGCACCCGTGACAGGCTCAGAAACCGGATTGCACAGCGGAGAAGGTACGGTGGGATTCGAGATGATCGGTGATCTGTAACAGTTTGGGTCCAGGGTGTCTCCCCCTTTGAAGAGGGGGATGACCGCGGCAGCTTTCCTATCCTTGGGGATCTCAGATGATACGAAGGAGAGGTTGAACAGGCTGGTAAAAGGGGTTGCGACAATGGCGGCGGACAGTTTCAGAAATAGAGGGTCCAGATTGTCAAGCCCAGCTGATTTGGATGGGTCCAGGTTTCGCAGCTCTTTCAGAACATCTGCTATCTGGATTTGGGTAAAGGAGAACCTGGAGAGGCTTAGGCGAGGAGCTGCGGGGGGGGGCAGAGCTGTTGGCCGAGGTTGGAGTAGCCAGGAGGAAGGCATGGCCAGCCGTTGAGAAATGCTTGTTGAGGTTTTCGATTAAAACAGATTTATCGGTGGTGACCGTTACCTAGCCTCAGTGCAGTGGGCAGCTCGGAGGAGGTGCTCTTGTTCTCCATGGACTTTACAGTGTCCCAGAACACTGGGACAGTGTTTGGAGTTAGAGCTACAGGATGCAAATTTCTGCTTGACTGTGTATATTAGTTCCTGACTTCCCTGAACAGTTGCATATCGCGGGGACTATTCAATGCTATTGCAGTCCGCCATAGGATGTTTTTGTGCTGGTCGAGGGCAGTCAGGTCTGGAGTGAACCAAGGGCTATATCTGTTCTTAGTTCCGCATTTTTTGAACGGAGCAAGATGGTGAGGAAGTTACTTTTAAAGAATGACCAGGCATCCTCAACTGACGGGATGAGGTCAATATCCTTCCAGGATACCCGGGCCAGGTCGATTAGAAAGGCCTGCTCGCAGAAGTGTTTTAGGGAGCGTTTGACAGTGATGAGGGGTGGTCGTTTGACCGCGGACCCGTAACGGATACAGGCAATGAGGCAGTGATCGCTGAGATCCTGATTGAAGACAGCCAAGGTATATTTGGAGGGCAAGTTGGTCAGGATAATGTCAATTAGGGTGCCCATGTTTAAGGATTTAGGGTTGTACCTGGTGGGTTCCTTGATGATTTGTGTGAGACTGAGGGCATCTAGCTTAGATTTTAGGACTGCCGGGGTGTTAAGCATATCCCAGTTTAGGTCACCTAACAGAACAAACTCTGAAGCTAGATGGGGGGGCGATCAATTCACAGATGGTGTCCAGGTCACAGCTGGGAGCTGAGGGGGGTCGGTACCAGGTGGCAACAGTGAGAGACTTATTTCTGGAGAGATGAATTTTAAAAATTAGAAGTTCGAACTGTTTGGGCATAGACCTGGAAAGTATGATAGAACTTTGCAGGCTACCTCTGCAGTAGATTGCAACTCCTCCCCCTTCGGCAGTTCTATCTTGACGGAAAGTAAGTAGTTGGGTATGGAAATCTCAGAATTTTTGGTGGCCTTCCTAAGCCAGGATTCAGACACGGCAAGGACATCAGGGTTGGCAGAGTGTGCTAAAGCAGTGAGTAAAACAAACTTAGGGAGGAGGCTTCTGATGTTGACATGCATGAAACCAAGGCTTTTTCGATCACAGAAGTCAACAAATGAGGGTGCCTGGAGACATGCAGGGCCTGGGTTTACCTCCACATCACCGGGTAGAACAGAGGAGGAGTAGGATGAGGGTGCGGCTAAAGGCTATCAAAACTGGTCGCCTAGAGCATTGGGGACAATGAATAAAAGGAGCGGATTTATGGGCGTGGTAGAATATATTCAGGGCATAATGTGCAGACAGGGGTATGGTGGGGTGCAGGTACAGCGGAGGTAAGCCCAGGCACTGGCTGATGATAAGAGAGGTTGTATCTCTGGACATGCTGGTTATAATGGGTGAGGTCACCGCTTGTGTGGGAGGTGGGACAAAGGAGGTATCAGAGGTGTGAGGAGTGGAACTAGGGGCTCCATTGTAAACTAAAACAATGATAACTAACCTGAACAACAATATACAAGGCATATTGATATTTGAGAGAGACATACTGCAAAGCATAAAGTAATCGCAGGTCTTGATTGGGAGAGCTAGCTAAAACAACAGGTGAGACAACAACAGCTAGTCAGCTAACACAACAACAGCAGGTGAAATTGCGATGACTAGACAGAGAGGGTCGGATTAACGACACACAGAGCCTGAGTTCACGGCTGGGGCCGACAGATAAAACATAAATAAACAGAATGGAGTACCGTGATTAATGGACATTGAATGATATCATTTATTCATTTGTTAAGTGAATTTTTTGTTTATAAAGCACTGTTTTTGTTTATAAAGCCCTCCTTTATAAACCTCCTCCTACCTTACTTCATTTTTTAACTTACAGATGTACAAGATACCAGACCCAGTCTCAGGGAAGGCTAAATCCGGAGATCCCCTCCATCTCCACTGATTTAGGTAAATCTGAGTTTTAGTTTTTTTGCACATTACTTGTGGAATTGATCTCCAAGGCTCTCTGAAGGAGGATGAATTGGTTCCTCTAGGGCATTTCAAAAGGATGATTGTGGACCTTTTTAGAGAAGAATGATTCTATGATTGTGTTTTGCTCTTGCTTTTTAAAATGTATTTGACCTTTATTTAACTAGGCAAGTCAGTTAAGAACACATTCTTATTTACAATGACGGCCAAACCCGGCCAAACCCTAACAAAGCTGGGCCAATTGTGCACCGCCCTATGGGACTCCGAATCATGGCCGGTTGTGATACAGCCTGGAATCAAACCAAGGTCTGTGGTGACGCCTCTAGCACTGAGATGCAGTGCCTTAGACGGCTGTGCCACTCGGGAGTATAGTGATGTGTATTGATTTGTATACAAGGCTCATCTGTGAAAGAGAGGTTGGTCTCATCATCACTTCCTGTTACAATAAAGGTTCGAAAAAACATTTGACAAAGTAAATACCAAGTGAGAAGCAGAAGCATAACCAAGACATACACAAAATAACAGAATTCAATATTATGCTAGAACCTGTGATTTCCTAAGAAAAGGATCTTTACTATGAAATCAGAGTGATCTGGGAGTCTCTTGTGTCTCTGGGGAGGAGTGGGGTTAGAGACAAGCATGTGTGACACGAGAATAGTCATCAAGAGAGGAACTGGGAGAGCAGCGAGAAAACTGAGGTGTGGAGAGACAGGTGGAAAGGGAACCCACAACCTGGAACCTGGAGGATAGACACAAACACACACACACTCACATGCATGCACACAAACCACAAACACACACACACACACATTGGCCAGCAGTCCAGGGTTGTTTCCTCTAATCAGTATCGGTTCACTTATGTCCCTCTGACCCCAAACCCACCACCAAACCCCTCTGGGAGGGGTCCCTGCAAGGCGGGGGAGCCACGAGCGCTGAGGGTCTATGCGCCTTTTATCTCACACCTATCTCTACATTTTATGAATTTTTTAAGTAACACTCCTTTTTCATGTCCACATGTAGCAAGCAATCTACATGGACTAGTAGGTGAAACAGACAGGCAATATAGTTGTCATGCATCTACACTGAACAAAAATATACATTTACATTTACATTTAAGTCATTTAGCAGACGCTCTTATCCAGAGCGACTTACAAATTGGTGCATTCACCTTATGACATCCAGTGGAACAGCCACTTTACAATAGTGCATCTAAATCTTTTAAGGGGGGTGAGAAGGATTACTTTATCCTAGACCATAACAACATTAGACCATAAGACCATAACAACATTAGACCATAACAACATTAGATCATAACAACATTAGACCATAACAACATTAGACCATAACAACATTAGACCATTAGACCATAACAACATTAGACCATTAGACCATAACAGCATTAGACCATAACAACATTAGACCATGACAACATTAGACCATTAGACCATAACAACATTAGACCATAACAACATTAGACCATTAGACCATTAGACCATAACAACATTAGACCATAACAACATTAGACCAAAACAACGTTAGACCATAACAACATTAGACCATAACAACATTAGACCATTAGACCATAACAACATTAGACCATAACAACATTAGACCATAACAACATTAGACCATTAGACCATTAGACCATAACAACATTAGACCATTAGACCATAACAACATTAGACCATTAGACCATAACACCATTAGACCATAACAACATTAGACCATTAGACCATTAGACCATAACAACATTAGACCATTAGACCATAACAACATTAGACCATAACAACATTAGACCATTAGAACATTAGACCATAACAACATTAGACCATAACAACATTAGATCATTAGAACATTAGACCATAACAACATTAGACCATTAGAACATTAGACCATTAGATCATTAGAACATTAGACCATTAGACCATAACAACATTAGACCATAACAACATTAGACCATTAGACCATAACAACATTAGACCATAACAACATTAGACCATAACAACATTAGACCATAACAACATTAGACGATAACAACATATATAAACATATATAAACATATATAAATACAAAATGCAACAATTACAAATATTTTAATGAGTTACAGTTCATATAAGGAAATCAGTCAATTGAAATAAAATCATTAGGTCCTAATCTATGGATTTCAAATGACTGGGAATAAAGATATGCATCTGTTGATCTTGATACCTTTAAAAAAAGATAGGGGCGTGGATCAGAAAACCAGTCATTATCTGGTGTGACCACCATTTGTCTCATGCAGCGCAACATCTCCTCCACATAGAGATGATCAGGCTGTTGATTGTGGCCTGTGGAATGTTGTCCCACTCCTCTTCAATGGCTGTGCAAAGTTGCTTGATATTGGCAGAAACTGGAACATGTACAATACCTGTCAAAAGTTTGGACACACCTACTCTTTCAAGGGTTTTTCTCTATTTTTGCTATCTTCTCCATTGTAGAGTAATAGTGAAGACATCACAACTATGAAATAACACATATGGAACCTTGTAGTAACCAAAAAGTGTTATACAGATCCAAATATATTTTAAATATTTTTGACAGCATTGCACACTCTTGGTATTCTCTCAACCAGCTTCACCTGGAATGCTTTTCCAACAGTCTTGAAGTAGTTCCCACATATGCTGAGCACTTGCTGGCTGCTTTTCCTTCACTCTGCTGTCCAACTCATCCCAAACCATCTCAATTAGGTTGAGGTCGGGTGATTGTGGAGGCCAGGTCATCTGATGCAGCACTCCATTAGTCTCTTTCTTGGTCAAATAGCCCTTACACAGCCTGGAGGTGTGTTGGGTCATTGTCCGGTTTTCGAAAACAAATGACAGTCCCATTAAGTCCCACATGCACGTACAGATCCCAGATGCAATGGTATATCGCTGCAGAATTCTGTGGTAGCCATGCTGGTTAAGTGTGTCTTGAATTCAAAATAAATCACAGACCTTGTCACCATCAAAGCACCCCCACACCATCACACCTTCTCCTCCATGCTTCATGGACAACCACACATGTGGAGATCATCCATTCACCTACTCTGCGTCTCACAAAGACATGGCAGTTGGAACCAAAAATCAGCATTTGTGAGATCGGGCACTGACGTTGGGCAATTAGGCCTGCCTCGCAGTTGGCATTCCAGTTAATCCTAAAAGTGTTCGATGGGGTTGAGGTCAGGGCTCTGTGCAGGCCAGTTAAGTTCTTCCACACCGATCTTGACAAAGCATTTCTGTATGGACCTCCCTTTGTGCACAGGGGCATTGTCATGCTGAAACAGGAAAGGGCCTTCCACAAACTGTTGCCACAAAGTTGGAAGCACAAAATGGTTTAGAATTTCATTGTATGCATTAGCGTTAAGATTTCCCTTCACTGGAACTAAGGGGCCTAGGCCGAACCATGAAAAACAGCCCCAGACCATTATTCCTCCTCCACCAAACTGTATAGTTTGGCACTATGCATTGGGGCGAGTAGCGTTCTTCTTCTGCCAAACCCAGAATCGCCTGTCAAACTGCTAGATGGTGAAGTGTGATTCTTCACTCCAGATAACGTGTCTCCACTGCTCCAGTGGCGGCGAGTTTACACCACTCCAGCCAACGGTTGGCATTGCGCATGGTGATCTGCTATAAGCCAGTGGGTCTGGGCCCGTGAGTAACCGGCCTCTACAGGGGCTGTACTCATAGGAAGTTTAGGTGTGAATGTTTTTATTTTTTATTTAACCTTTTTTTAACTGAAGAGCCCTAAAGGTATACAGTACATATAACACACTGTACCCATCTCCTACTAGCTATCATGCACGTACAGATCTCAGTTTAAAGTCCATAGAACATAAAATACATAGAGCTCTCACTGTGTATAGTCAGTTGAGAGTTGCAGCAGTGTGAGGGCATCTGGTGTCCCTGTCTGGAGGAGTGATCTGTGACCTCCTCATCTGGCCTGACCTGGACAGGAAGAGCATGTGGACCGGAGAGGATCTGACTGAGCAGCATGCAACTTCCCTATAGAAAAGAGGAAGAAGACACAGAGCATTGGAGCCAGAGACAGACAGTGGTCAGGGAGTCAAAGACCCTGGCTGGAGCACATAGATTATACTCATATAGAAAATACTACATATAGAAGTGAAAGGTGAAATTGTGTGTAGGGGAGGTGTCCGTACACATCAAGAGGACATTGCTGAACAGGAATAGTTCGCCATTGAAATATAGACAACTGTTAAATAGTATTTTTTATTTATTTGGTGAGTCCTAGGTTGACCCTTTGCTCTTCTGTTTTGTAGTCGGGTGGAACAAAACTTAGTGTCAGCAGGGTAATAGGGGGTGGGTGGTGGTTGTGTAGAGTTGGGTGGGGTGGGGTGTCAGTCCCACGGGGGAGTATGGGGGCTGCCACAGTGATCTCAGGGTCACAGTACAGGGGATTTCTGCTCCAAGCTGCCGCTCTGACCCAGGCCATCTCAAACGGCTCAGTGCTCACTGGATTGTGTGTGTGTGTGTGTCAGGGGACAGGATGTGGTTGGCCAGCTCAAAGACAGGTGACAGTCATAGGGTTCTGATAGGTTCTGAAAGCACCTGAGATGAGAATAGCTGTGTACAAGTACCAGTCAAAAGTTTGGGCACACCCACTCATTCAAGGGTTTTTCTTTATTTTGACTATTTTTTACACTGTAGAATAACAGTGAAGACATAAAAACTATGAAATAACATACAAGTATATGGAATCATGTAATAACCAAAATGGTGTTAAACATAAAAATATATTTTATATTTGAGATTCTTCAACGTAGCCGCCCTTTGCCTTGATGACAGCTTTACACACTCTTGGCGTTCTCTCAATCAGCTTCATGAGGTAGTCACCTGGAATGCATTTCAGTTAACAGGTTCATTTGTGGAATTGATTTCCTTCTTAATGCTTTTGAGCTAATCAGTTGTGTTCTGAGAAGGTAGGGGTGGTATACAGAAGATAGTCCATATTATGGCAAGAACAGCTCAAATAAGCAAAGAGAAATGACAGTCCATCATTACTTTCAGACATGAGGGTCAGTTAATCAAATCAAATTGATTTATTTGCCCTTCGTACATCAGCTGATATCTCAAAGTGTTGTACAGGAACCCAGCCTAAAACCCTAAACAGCAAGCAATGCAGGTGTAGAAGCAAGGTGGCTAGGAAAAACTCCCTAGAAAGGCCAAAACCTAGGAAGAAACCAAGAGAGGAACCAGGCTATAATGGGTGGCCAGTCCTCTTCTGGCTGTGCCGGGTGGAGATTATAACAGAACATGTCCAAGATGTTCAAATGTTCATAAATGACCAGCATGGTCAAATAATAGGTCTGGGACAGGTAGCACGTCCGGTGAACAGGTCAGGATTCCATAGCCGCAGGCAGAACAGTTGAAACTGGAGCAGCAGCACGGCCAGGTGAACTGGGGACAGCAAGGAGTCAACATGCCAGGTAGTCCTGAGGCATGGTCCTACGGCTCAGGTCCTCCGAGAGAGAGAAAGAAAGAGAGAAAGAGAGAATTAGAGAGAGCATACTTAAATTTACACAGGACACCGGATAAGACAGGAGTACTCCAGATATAACAAACTGACCCTAACCCCCCTACACAAACTACTGTAGCATAAATACTGGAGGCTGAGACAGGAGGAGTCAGGAGTTACTGTGGCCCCATCCGATGATACCCCCGGACAGGGCCAAACAGGAAGGATATAACCCCACCCACTTTGCCAAAGCACAGCCTCCACACCACTAGAGGGATATCTTCAACCACCAACTTACCATGCTGAGACAAGGCCGAGTATAGCCCACAAAGATCTCCGCCACGGCACAACCCAAGGGGGGCGCCAACACAGACAGGAAGATCACATCAGTGAGTCAACCCACTCAAGTGACGCACCCCTCCTAGGGACGGCATGAAAGAGCACCAGTAAGCCAGTGACTCAGGCCCTGTAATAGGGTTAGAGGCAGAGAATCCCAGTGGAAAGAGCGGAACCGGCCAGGCAGAGACAGCAAGGGCGGTTCGTTGCTCCAGACCCTTTCCGCTCACCTTCACACTCCTGGGCCAGACTACACTCAATCATATGACCCACTGAAGAGATGAGTCTTCAGTAAAGACTTATAGGTTGAGACAGAGTATGCGTCTCTCACATGGGTAGGCAGACCATTCCATAAAAATTGAGCTCTACAGGAAAAAGCCCTGCCTCCAGCTGTTTGCTTAGAAATTCTAGGGACAATTAGGAGGCCTGCGTCTTGTGACCGTAGCGTACGTGTAGGTATGAACGGTAGGACTAAATCAGAGAGATAGGTAGGAGCAAGCCCATATAATGCTTTGTAGGTTAGTCAGTTTCAAAAACCATCAAGCGCTATGATGAAACTGGCTCTAATGAGGGCCGCCACAGGAAAGGAAGACTCAGAGTTTCCTCTGCTGCAGAGGACAAGTTCATTACAGTTACCAGCCTCAGAAATTGAGGCCCAAATAAATGCATCACAGAGTTCAAGAAACATACACATCTCAACATCAACTGTTCAGCGACTGCGTGAATCAGGCCTTCATGATCGAATTGCTGCAAAGAAACCACTAATAACACCAATAACAAGAAGAGACTTGCAAGGCCACAAAACGTGAGCAATGGACATTAGACCAGTGCAAATCTGTCCTTTGGTCTGATGAGTCCAAATTTGAGATTTTTGGTTCCAACCGCCATTTTTTTTTAGCTTTATTTAACTTGGCAAGTCAGTTAAGAAATCATTCTTACTTTCAATGACGGACTGGGTTAAAACTGCCTTGGTCAGGGGTGGAACCTTTTTACCTTGTAAGCTCAGGGATTTGATTAGGTGAACAGATGATCTCCGCATGTATGGTTCCCACCGTGAAGCATGGAGGAGGTGTGATGGTGTGGGGGTCTTTTGCTGGTGACACTGTCTGTGATTTATTTAGAATTCAAGGCACACTTAACCAGCATGGCAACCACAGAATTCCGCAGTGATACGCCATCCCATCTGGTTTGTGCTTAGTGGGACATTCTGTTCTATGACATAATATCAGTCAGTTAACAAGACTAGGAATTATGAAGCCTTTATGTGTTTTTTTATTACATAAATGCTTCAAAATTCACAAAATGAAAATGATCTCATAGAACAAAACGTATAATATCTCTTAAGCCTGTGTTAACCACAGACCTTATTTTCGGCAATTATCAAAAACCCTTACAAAAACGCCATTAATTTTCCCATAGGTTTTGTCCAACGAACCAGGGCGGAGTTAGTGCCTACAAAAAGAGGCCATTAATATTTCTCTCTATAGAGTAGGTTGTAAATAAACAGTATTAAGATGTGTAAATCACAAGTGTCTTGGTGACTGAGGTCACAGCTTTGTGAAGGAATTAAAAGCTAGTTGGTAAGGAGGTGGAAATATCTTCCTGCAGACCTGCACTAAAAGACTTTAGCACATTTAGCACAATTTGAAGAAATCTAAAACATAAAGAAAACATTTATAAGCATAAGTTATGCACATTATACCCCCTGAAACTAATGTTGATATATATGTTATATTCAAAATGGAATGATCCAACCCTGTCATGTATGATAGAGGAACAACATTTTGGAGGTGAAACCACCACGTCAGACCCCAAATATGTTACCGTGATTACACAACCTCTTACTGAGGAAAAACCGCCTGCCCAGGCCACAGGTGCTGCTGGGATATGAATAAAATTTGGTCTATAACGGTTGAAGTGCAGCTGGAGGAGCATGTGGTCCAACCTCAGCTACAGGGCTACAGGGTTGTCTGTTGACTGGAGTATGCCTGTGTGTAGCCATTTGATTCCCTCTCCTATGTCAACCAGGAACCTGAACTTGAGCCACCTATTATGTAAACACATTTGAACAAAGGTTGTACATTTTTCAATGTGTAATATCCTGATCTATTATGAATAAAATGTAAGAATTGGTTGGATAAAATTTGATGTAAACATATCACTTATTAATGGTTGCAAAACATTCTGTTGTAGATGTAAATAAAAGGTTGGCTTACACAACATGCCTACCACTTTTATTGTGAAACAAACAAGAAATAAGCACGTAAAACTTGAGCGTGCATAACTATTCATCCCCGCAAAGTCAATACTTTGTAGAGCCACCATTTGTAGCAATTACAGCTGCAAGTCTCTTGGGGTATGTCTCTATAAGTTTGGCACATCTAGCCACTGGGATTTTTGCCCATTCTTCAAGACAAAACTGCTCCAGCTCCTTCAAGTTGGATGGGTTCCGCTGGTGTACAGCAATCTTTAAGTCATACCACAGATTCTCAATTGGATTGAAGTCTGGGCTTTGACTAGGCCATTCCAATACATTTAAATATATCCCCTTAAACCACTCAAGTGTTGCTTTAGCAGTTTGCTTAGGGTCATTGTCCTGCTGGAAGGTGAACCTCCGTCCCAGTCTCAAATCTCTGGAAGACTGAAACAGGTTTCCCTCAAGAATTACCCTGTATTTAGAGCCATCCATCAATCCTTCAATTCTGACCAGTTTCCCAGTCCCTGCCAATGAAAAACATCCCCACGGCATGATGCTGCCACCACCATGCTTCACTGTGGGGATGCTGTTCTCGGGGTGATGAGGTTTGCGCCAGACATAGTGTTTTCCTTGACGCCAAAAAGCTCAATTCTAGTCTCATCTGAGTGCCTTCTCCAATATGTTTGAAGAGTCTCCCACTTGCCTTTTGGCCTTTTGGCGACCACCAAACATGTTCGCTTATTTTTTCTTTAAGCAATGGCTTTTTTCTGGCCACTCCTCCGTAAAGCCCAGCTCTGTGGAGTGTACGGCTTAAAGTGGTCCTATGGACAGATACTCCAATCTCCACTGTGGAGCTTTGCAGCTCCTTCAGGATTATCTTTGGTCTCTTTGTTGCCTTTCTGATTAATGCCCTCCTTGCCTGGTCTGTGAGTTTTGGTGGGTGGCCCTCTCTTGGCAGGTTTGTTGTGGTGCCATATTCTTATTTCAATTTTTTAATAATGGATTTAATGGTGCTCCGTGGGATGTTCAAAGTTTCTGATATTTTTTTTATAACCTAACCCTGATATGTACTTCTCTACAACTTTGTTTCTGACCTGTTTGGAGAGCTCCTTGGTCTTCAAGGTGCCGCTTGCTTGGTGGTGCCCCTTGCTTAGTGGTGTTGCAGACTCTGGGGCCTTTCAGAAAAGGCGTATATATACTGAGATCATGTGACAGATCATGTGTCACTTAGATTGCACACAGGTTGACGTTATTGAACTAATTATGTGACTTCTGAAGGTAATTGGTTGCACCAGATCTTATTTAGGGGCTTCATAGCGAAGGGGGTGAATACCTATGCACACACCACTTTTCTGTTTTTAACTTTTTGACTTTTTTGAAACAAGAAAACTTTTTCATTTCACTTCACCAATTTGGACTATTATGTGTATGTCCATTACATGAAATCCAAATAAAAATCCATTTAAATTACAGGTTGTAATGTAACAAAATAGGAAAAACGCCAATGGAGGTGAATACTTTTGCAAGGCACTGTATTTAGTAGGAAGGACAATTTTCTGTAATCAACGATCATTATGAGAAAACAAAAAAGGGACCTGGGAACTTTTATCATAAGAATTACAGAAGAACCACACATGATAACAATCTGGAAGATTTTCATGATAACAAAATCTTGACAGCCACCATTCAGCACGCCACCCATGAAGAATATCAACGTCATGGTTCACAAACATAACAAACACTGAGCTAAAATAATCTCCCAGTAAACAGATTCTCATCGACAGCCTGGCAGGGTAACATGCAGTCATATGCATGGTTATAAACAGCAGCCAGGTGAGGGGGGGAAAGTGTATTTCTGTCTTCTCATTTGCATGTAAGTCTAACATGCACCACACTGGGGCTTGAGGGGAAGGTAACACAGAGCTGTAGAGCTCACTGAAGCACATCCCCTATGGCTGGCTAACCATGCTAGTGAAGGCTACACTAGCTGTAGAGGATATACCTTGTTATGTAACCAAGAAGAACCAAGTTGAACTATGGGTAATGCTATGCGGAATCTTTCAAAGATATGAAACAAGCTAAGGATAGCTTGTGAAAGAGGAAAACAAGTGAATGGGGTACAAATGCTATTTCCATACACCTTGGTAAAGCCTAAGTGACCAAGATAATTCTCTGCCCTAATAAACCGTGAACCAGTTCAGTGAGTCCACCATAAGAGTTTATGTTACCACATCACCCTCTTGTGGTGCTACTCAGGACTACTCCTTATTGAGTCCAACATGAAACACAAAGGGCCAGTTTCCCAGACACATATTGAGATTAGTCTTTGACTAAAAATAAAATTCAGTGGAAAATCTGCATTGGATTAGGCTTAATCTGTGTGCAGGAAACCTCTCCGAAATGTACACTGGTTCTCGGTAATGTACTTTGTTGCAATGACAAATTACATATTGTGTGAGACAAATCATGTGACTAAAATGAAAATAAAGATTGCACAGCATTAGCCATGGTTATTTACCTATGGTGAAATACGGAGGGATTTTCTGCTTTCACTTCTGCTTTTTACTTCCATGTTTTCAAGTTGCATATTTACAGAGTAAATGTATTTTCATTTTAATATCAGGAATTTGTTGTTATTTCATTACCTACAAAATGTGTGAATAATGGAACAAGTATGGAAACAGTGGATGTCTATTATTTGTAATTTATCATTTACATTTATAATTTACTGAATTAAATAATACTATTACTGAGTTAATGAAAATCCAATTCAGAATATGACATAAGTTATTTAATAATAACAGTATTTGAGAGAGAAAATCTTCCTATTACTAGTTGGAATTCAGACCTGGATGCAGCTACAACTATGCTAAGGTAATAATTAAATAATTTACTCAATAGCATTATTTATATCCCAAAACATACAGGATTAGTGGCATAGGGTCAAACTAAAATTTGAATTAAAATGTGTTATTTTTCAAAACGCTATATATCCATTTTATCCTGTAAATTTGACGCTGGTATGTGCTTGTCTCGTGTACTGTAGCTATCTTATGAGGAATTCATTAACTGTAAATTGCTATGGATAAGAGCATCTGCTAAATTACTAAAATGACAAATGTAAATGTTTTACATAGAGATCTCATATTACTTTATCAAATATATATTTGTAAACATTTTATTAATATTGATGTCACAAATGTATCATTTGTACAGGTCTTTATAAAAAATGTACTTATTTCTTACATTTGACTGTATAAAACCTAGCAATACTTGTCACGATTGTCGTAAGAACATTCGGACCAAAGTGCAGCGTGATATGGGTTCCACATATTTATTGACGTGAAACGCACAAAACAATAAAAAGCAAACGATACATGAAGCTATGGAGTGCTCACAGGCAACTACACATAAACAAGATCCCACAAAAAAACTGTGGGGAAATGGCTGCCTAAATATGATCCCCAATCAGAGACAACGCTAAACAGCTGCCTCTGATTGGGAACCATACCAGGCCAACATAGAAATAAAACAACCTAGATTACCCACCCTAGTCACACCCCAACCTAACCAAAATAGAGAATAAAAAGGCTCTCTACGGTCAGGGCGTGACATGGAGCAGGACTGGACGCCGTGCCTGGACTGGACATCGGCGCAGAGGAAGGCTCCTGCCATGGAGCGGGACTGGACTCCGTGCCTGGACTGGGCACCGGCGTAGAGGAAGGCTCCTGCCATGGAGCGGGACTGGACACCATGCCTGGACTGGGCCCTGGCGTAGAAGAAGGCTCCGGCCATGGAGCAGGACTGGACGTCGTGCCTGGACTAGACATCGGTGCAGAGGAAGGCTCCGGCCTTGGAGCGGGACTGGACACTGTGCCTGGACTGGGTATTGGCGCAGTGGAAGGCTCTGGCCATGGAGCTGGACTGGACACCGTACCCGGACTGGGTACCGGTGCTGAAGGAGGCTCCTGCCATGGAGCAGGACTGAACGCCATGCCTGGACTGGACACCGGCGCAGAGGAAGGCTCCGGCCTTGGAGCTGGACTGGACGCCGTGCCTGGACTGGGCACCGGCGCATAGGGAGGCTCCTGCCCTGGAGCGGGACTGGATACCGTGCCTGGACTGGAAACCGGCACAGAGGAAGGCTTCTGCCCTGGAGCTGGACTGGACGCTGTGCCTGGACTGGGCACTGGCACATAGGGAGACTCCTGCCCTGGAGCGGGACTGGACACCGTGCCTCGACTGGACACTGGTGCAGAGGAAGGCTCCGGCCTTGGAGCTGGACTGGACGCCGTGTCTGGACTGGGCACCGGCGCATAGGGAGACTCCTGCCCTGGAGCGGGACTGGACACCATGCCTAGACTGGACACAGGCGCAGAGGAAGGCTCCGGCCTTGGAGCTGGACTGGACGCCGTGTCTGGACTGGGCACCGGCGCATAGGGAGACTCCTGCCCTGGAGCGGGACTGGACACCGTGCCTGGACTGGACACTGGCGCAGAGGAAGGCTCCTTCCCTGGAGCTGGACTGATTGCCTTGCCTGGAAGCTCTGGACCGTCGCTGGAGGTTCCGGAACGTTGACCGTCGCAGGAGGTTCCAGACTGTAGACCATCGCAGGAGGTTCCGGACTGTGGACCGTCGCAGGAGGATCCGGACTGTGGACCGTCGCAGGAGGTTCCGGACTGGGAACCGTCGCCAGAAGCTATGGACTGGGAACTGTCGCCGGAAGCTCTGGACTGGGAACTGTCGCCGGACGCTCTGGACTGGGGATCGTCGCCGGAAGCCTGGTGCATGGAGCCGGCACAGTTGGCACCGGACTGGTGACACACACTTCAGGGCGAGTGCGAGGAGCAGGCACAGGACGTACCGGACTGGGGAGGCGCACTGGGGGCCTAGTGCGTGGAGTCGGCACAGTTGGTACCGGACTGGTGACACACACTTCAGGGCGAGTGCGAGGAGCGGGCACAGGACGTACCAGACTGGGGAGGCGCACTGGGGGCCTAGTGCGTGGAGTCGGCACAGTTGGTACCGGACTGGTGACACACACTTCAGGGCGAGTGCGTGGAGCCGGCACAGGACGTACCAGACTGGTGACACACACTTAAGGGCGAGTGCGAGGAGCAGGCACAGGACGTACTGGGCTGGGAAGGCGCACTGGAGGCCGAGTGCGTGGAGCTGGCACAGGACGTACTGGGCTGTGGAGGGGTAATGGAGGTCTGGTGCGTAGAGCCGGCACACATGGTACCGGACAGATGACACGCTCCTCAAGGCGAGTACGGAGAACTGGCACAGGACGTACTGGGCTGTGGAGGCGTACTGGAGACCTGGTGCGTGGAGCCGGCACAGTTTTTACCAGACTGCTAGAACGCTCCTCAGGACGAGTACGGAGAGCTGACTCAGGTGGCATCAAACTGATGACACGCTCCTTAGGGCGAATGTCGTGCATCATACTGTCCCCAGTCCACTTGGCCGTGCAGCTGCTCCAGTTTCAACTGTTCTGCCTGTGATTATTATTTTTTGGCCATGCTGGTCATTTATGAACAGTTGAACATCTTGGCCATGTTCTGTTATAATCTCCACCCTGCACAGCCAGAAGAGGACTGGCCACCCCTCATAGCCTGGTTCCTCTCTAGGTTTCTTCCTAAGTTTTGGCCTTTCTAGGGAGTTTTTCCTAGCCACCATGCTTCTACACCTGCATTGCTTGCTGTTTGGGGTTTTAGGCTGGGTTTCTGTACAGCACTTTGAGATATCAGCTGATGTACGAAGGGCAAATAAATACATTTGATTTGATATTTGATTCATACACCAACAAAACAACTCTCTCATTTCTCTCTCCTCCAATTTCTCCATCAACTCACTGACGGTCTCTGACTCTCTCCGTTCACTCTCCTCCAATTTCTCCCTCTTCTCCCAGATTGGCCCTGGTTCACTCCTCGGCTCCGCCGACCACCCCGTGTGCACCCTCCCATTAATTTTTTTGGGGGGGGGGCTGTTCTTTGGGCTTTCGTTGTGGCCGCGAACCCTGGCGTCGTCGCTGTCCTCCCTTCTCTCCTTGCGTCTGCTTCCAAGGAAGGCTTTCGTGTCCTCCCATTATTTCCTCCCAAGCCCAGGATACCTTCTCCTCCTGGGCACGCTGCTTGGTCCTGGTGTGGTGGGACCTTCTGTCACGATCACCGTAAGAACATTCGGACCAAAGAGCAGCATAATATGGGTCCCACATATTTATTCATGTTGTCGTGTCTTTACTATCATTAAATTGAAGACATAGTTTTATCAAAGATTCCCTGTAATTAGGCATTCCCTACTGTACAGTCCCTTTTCTGCCAGTCTCTCTCTCTCTCTGTTATTCCAACAACTACTGTAATCACACAGGAAAAACAAACAGGAAAAATGTGTCTGATAAGGTTGGGGTGCGTGGGGGTAAAAGGGGGTGTAATGGGGTGTAGCAGAAGCATGTCAGCTCTCTGACATCTTCCATTATCTTTGGTTCCATTAAAGCACCATGCAACCAGAGGGGATGAAAACCCAGGGAGGTCCGGTCCAGGCAGACATATACTGTACAGGCTAGGTGGGCTGGTTGCATGCCTCTTCAGAGTGTGTTTACAATGGCATGTGTTTAGAAACCCTCTCTCAGACTGTCACCCTGGACACGACAGGGGAAACACAACAAGGCTTTCCCATGCAGAGACTTTCCACATCCAGCCTTATGACTGATTCTCGCTTACTCATCAACAACACACAATTACTGACTGGGCCAACTAATTGAAGACTGGGCAGAGTGAGGGAGGAGGAAGTAGAGTAAGAGAATGTGCGCATGTGTGTGTGTGTGTGTGTGTGTCCCATCCGAAAGACGGCACCCTACACAAGGCAATGTCCCCAATCACTGCCCTGGGGAATTGGGATATTATTTTTTAGACCAGAGGAAAGAGTGCCTCCTACTGGCCCTCCAACAGCACTTCCAGCAGCATCTGGACTCCCGTCCAGGGACTGACCCGCACCAGGCTTCTCTTTGCTCGACATCATGGGAAAATCCCATAATATCAGCCAAGACCTCAGAAAAAAATGGTGACTTCGACAAGTCTGGTTCATCCTTGAGAGCAATTTCCAAATGCCTGAAGGTACCACGTTCATCTGTATGAACAATAGTACGCAAGTATAAACACCATGCGACCACACAGCTGTCATAGCGCTCAGGAAGGAGACGTGTTCTGTCTCCTAGAAATGAATGTACTTTGGTCAATCCCAGAACAACAGCAAAGGACCTTGTGAAGATGCTGGAGGAAACAGGTACAAAAGTATCTATATCCACAGTAAAACGAGTCCTATATCAACATAACCGCTCCATAATGCTCCAAAACCGCAATAAAAAAGCCAAACTACAGTTTGCAACTGCACATGGAGACAAAGATCATACTTTTTGGAGAAATGTCCTCTGGTCTGATGAAACAAAACTTTAACTGTTTGGCCATAATGACCATTGTTATGTTTGGAGGGAAAAGGGGGAGGCTTGCAAGCCGAAGAACACCATCCCGACCATCCCGGCCGGGTGGCAGCATCATGTTGTGGGGGTGCTTTTCTGCAGGAGGGACTGGTGCACTTCACAAAGTAGATGGCATCATGAGGCAGGACAATTATGTGGATATATTGAAACAACATCTCAAGACATCAGTCGGGACGTTAAATCTTGGTCGCAAATGGGTCTTCCAAATGGACAATGACCCCAAACATACTTCCATTGGAGTGGACATCACAAAGCCCTGACCTCAATCCTAATGAAAATTTGTTGGCAGAACTGAAAAAGCATGTGAGAGCAAGGAAGCCTACAAACCTGACTCAGACACACCAGCTCTGTCAGGAGGAATGGGCCAAAATTCACCCAACTTATTGTGGGAAGCCTGTTGGAAGCCTACCGGAAACCTTTGACCCAAGTTAAACAATTTAAAGACAATACTACCAAATACTAATTGAGTGTATATAAACTTCTGACCCAGTGGGAATGTGATGAAAGCAATAAAAGCTGAAATAAATCATTCTCTCTACCATTATTCTGACGTTTCACATTCTTAAAATAAAGTGGTGATCCTAACGGACCTAAGACAGGGAATTTTTACTCAGATTAAATGTCAGGAATGGAACGGGGGGACAAAATGGCGCCGTAGAGAGAACACGGTGTTTCAGCGAGCTCTCGTGGCATTCGTAAATTTATATTCTTACATTAATCTCCTAGCTTGAAAAAGTGGTAGAATTGGCTAAATAAGTTACCATATAATGAGTCTTGACGACTATTTCGCAAAAATCTCCGACAACATGCCCAATAGAACTACTAAGAAGTCGACCAAAACCACCACCCCTGTGGATGTGCATGAGGAGCTAGCTAACGTTAGCGAAGCTAACACCATTGCGGACCCAGGCACAATGGACCTGATAATTCAAAAGATGACTGATAACATTACTAAAGTGATCGATGCTAAGATAAGAACGGTCTTGGAAGCAATAGCAAGCCATTCAGCTGAAATACAGAGCGTTGTGAAACGTGTTGTTGAGGCGGAAGGAAGAATTGCTGCAGTGGAAACTTCAACTACATCTATGGACGCTAAGATAAAAGCACTCGAGAAACAGGTGCGCAAAATGGTGGAGCACATTGACGACTTGGATAATCGAGGACGCAGATGCAATATTCGTGTTGTGGGACTCCCGGAAAATTCTGAAGGGACACGTTCAGTAAAATTCTTTGAAGAATGGATCCCTGGCTACCTACAAATGGACACTAAGGCTGGTCGTGTGAAGCTGGACAGAGCCCATCGCTCTCAAGCTCCGATACCGGGCCCCAATCAACGCCCACAGCCGGTGGTTATAAAGTTCCACAACTTCATCGACAAGCAGCGCGTCATGGATGCGGCTAGAAACATCGGCTCTGTTGGTAGTCAACATAAAGGTCCAAAGGTCTCATTCTTCAATGATTACTCCACAGCGGTTGTACGAAGACGCAAAGCGTTTGATGAGGCGAAGGCTCGACTCAGGAGAATGAAGATGGACTACGCACTGTTGTACCCGGCCACATTGAAGATTATGGTCAACGGATCACCTAAAAAGCTCTACACACCTGAAGAGGCTGCTGCGTTTATTGACTCTCTCGGGTAAATAACTTTAAGCTGTACCTCCACAGCATTTTGGTTGAATCTGATCATGAAACAGTGGTGTGAGTCCTCACGTACTCCGGCTCAGTAATATTCGTATCTTTATTATTTTTCTTGCTAAAGTAATAGCCGCTATAGCTCAGGCTGAGATATGTGTGAACCCATATTGGTGCCCAGGCTTGGTTTTAGGTGGAAGAGCCTCAATCTTCTTCTATTGATTTTCTTTTCCATATATATAAAGGATGAGGCTATTGAGCGGCAATGCGGACTTAAGAGTCTACATTGGAGAGTTGAAATCCCCTGCATGTTAGCTAGTGGGAAAACCCCCTTTTGGATTTTTACATGTTTAATTTTTGGGGTTTAGTATAGTTCGAGTTCAGGGTTCATATTGTTTGTTTATGCTCAGTGAGATGGAGAAGAGTTCAACACATGGAAAAAGGTACCACCCCACTTTTACAGTAGGATCCAGACTGGATATTGAATGGTCAAGATACAATGACAGATAACAGACTGCGTGTATGTACGTGGAACATTAGAGGGAGCCATAACCCCATTAAGAGGAAGAAAGTATTGTCTTTTTTGAAAAAATAAAATATTGATATTGCCCTGTTCCAAGAAACCCATTTGGATGATAAGGAGCACCTGAAATTACAACAAGGAGGGTTTGGTCAAGTGTTTTTCTCATCATTTACATCCAGAAGTAGAGGTGTAGCAATTCTGGTGAAAAAGAACTTACCACTTAAGGTCTTGAATTGTGTGAAAGATAAATTTGGTCGCTTTGTTATAATTAATGGTACTTTACAAGGGCAGAAAATTTCCATAATGAATATTTACTTCCCCCCTGCTCACCCCCCTGATTTCCTCACTAAGGCATTTCTAGACTTTTCAGAATTAAACTCAGACACTGCAGTGGTTGGAGGAGATTTTAACTGCTTGTTGAACCCCCTTATTGATAAGTTTCCCAGCGGTATAGCTTCACTCTCTCCTCAAGCTAAGTCACTTAAAGTTATTTGTGATGATCTGGGGTATGCGGATGTCTGGAGAGCTTTCCATCCCTCCAACAGAGAGTTCACTTTTTTCTCTGCACCTCATGGATGTCAGACTAGAATAGATAATTTTTTTATGCCCAAGACGTCTTTGCAGTCTGTTTTATCTGCTAGGATAGGAAGCATAGTCATATCTGATCATGCTGAGGTGATCCTGGACATAAAACTCAACGGGGCATTCAATCGGTCAAGACATTGGAGGTTGAACACAACCATTCTTAAAGACCATACATTCACATCATATTTTATAACAGAGTTTAAAGCATTTTTCTCTATTAACTCTCAATCAACAGATAACCCCTCGCTCCTTTGGGAGACCTGTAAAGCGTATGCCAGGGGTCTGATTATGTCATACACAGCTACTAAGAGACGGAAAAAGCGGGAAAAGCAAAAAATGTTAGAGGGTGAATTAGGAACTAAAGAGAAGGACTACATTAAAACGCCCACTCCTGCCCTATTAAAGGAAATATCAGTCATTAGATCAACGTTAGACTCTCTCCTAACACAGGACGCTGAAAAGAAAATGAGATTTGTCAGGCAAAAGCTATATGAACATGGCGATAAGCCAGGAAAGTACTTGGCATACCTAGCTAAAAAGAGGGCTGACTCTCAGTCAATTGCTACTATTACTGATTCTGATGGTAATCATTTATATGAAAATAAATTGATAAGTGACTCATTTAAGAAATTTTATACAAACCTTTATGCCTCAGAACTGCCAAAGGATGCACCCAAATTAATGGAGAACTTCTTTGGTAAAATTTAGCTCCCTACTATCTCCGAAGAACAGAGGTCCCTCCTTAATGCCCCTATTACCAAGGAAGAGATAATGTTCGCAATTAAGAATCTGCAAAATGGTAAGGCCCCAGGACCAGACGGGTTTTGTAGTGAGTTCTATAAAGAGTTCCATGGCCTGATCCTTGAGCCATTGCGTGATATGTTTAACCACTCATTTTCAAATGACCAACTCCCTCAAACGCTGAGAGAAGCCAACATCTCACTTATTCTCAAAAAGGGAAAATGTCCAGAGTCTTGTTCCTCGTACAGACCAATTTCCCTTGCTTTCTAAAATTCTAGCCACAAGATTAGAGGACTCATTGCCACTAATTGTGAAAGGAGACCAAACTGGCTTCATTAGGGGCCGTAAGTCATGCAACAATGTCAGGCGGCTTCTTAATGTAATTCAAGCCTACCAACAAAGTGCTGTGGATGGTCTTGTGCTCTCCCTAGATGCTGAGAAAGCATTTGATCGTGTGGAGTGGTCCTACCTATTATTTGCTCTAAATAAATTTGGTCTAGGGGACAACTTTATAAAATGGGTGAAAGTTTTATATGATGATCCTCAGGCTGCTGTCCTTACTAATGGGCTACGGTCAAATAGCTTCTCTATACACAGAGGTACCAGACAGGGCTGTCCTTTATCCCCCCCTCCTCTTTGCACTCGTTATGGAACCACTGGCCGAGGCCATCAGGGTAACACCTGCTATACAGGGGCTGCTCATTGGAGATGTTCACCATAAAATAAGCTTGTATGCTGATGATGTCCTGATATTCATCTCTAGTCCCGAGACTTCAATTACATCTCTTATTAATATTATTGAATTATTCAGCGGATTCTCAGGCTACAAGATTAACCTTACTAAGTGAGAGGCTATGCCACTTGGTAGCCTGCATTCTGTACCTAATACTTCTCCCCCCTTCCCTTTTAAATGGTCTCCCTCAGGTTTCATGTATCTGGGTATATTTGTAACTCATAAATTCCAGCTAATGTACAAAGCCAATTTTGTTCCTTTGTTTGATACAATAAGACAGGATCTGGAGCGCTGGAACTCTCTCCCCATTTCTTGGTTGGGTAGAATATCCCTCTTGAAAATGAACGTTTTACCTAGACTACTTTACCCAATCCAAATGATCCCAGTATTACTCTCCAATAAGGTAATAAAGGATGTAAATGGATGGCTAAGTTCCTTTATATGGAGTAAACGCAAGCCAAGACTTAAGATGGCAGTATTGCAGCTGCCAAGTTCTATGGGCGGCTTGGACCTGCCCAATATCAAGTTCTATCAATGGTGTGCCCACCTTTGTTATATTTCTGACTGGATCACAAATGATGACTCCTCTATTTGGTTAGACATTGAGACTTCTCTTTCAAAATACCCCTTACAGGACCTTTTATTTTTCAGAAGTTTCAAGTCTGTAGAAGAACACTGCAATAATCCAGTTACACTTAACACACTCAAAGTATGGAGGTCAGTTCAACGCTTCCTGGGAAGGTCCAAACTAACCTCTGCTCTTACCCCAATTCTTAACAACCCAGATTTCAGCCCAGGATTGCTGGATGCTGGCTTTAACTTATGGCTTAATAAGGGCATACGCAGGCTAAACGACTTATTCGCTGATAAGATTTTGTTGTCATTTGAGCAGATGGTCGAGAAATATCGACTCCCAAAGCAGGACTTTTTCCGCTTCCTACAAGTAAGACATTATATTCTGGAGAGCACCACCTTAATTGGTAACCCTGATGTGGCTGTCATTGAAAGAATGCTTTTTTCCCACAAAGGAAAATGTCTGTAAGTCTGTTTTATGATACTTTAAGGTCCTTTTCTGCTGTTTGAGCAGCTGCTGAATAATGAGCTCCTGTATGTATTGAGATTTAAATGTTTTTTTAGAGTGAAGTACATCGAAAAAAAATCAAGAGAAAACTGCAAGACTCAATAGAGGACAAAACAAGGAACAAACCAAAAAAGACAGGCTTTTGAAAAAGTATTTATTCATAAAATTGTACAGTTATCTTAGCTAGCTGAATTGCTAGCAGAATTGTTTACTTGTTGCTAAGCAGTTGCTAGGGACTCTCCTGGAAGAAGCTAGCTAGCTTACAAAGAATAACAACAAAAAATATCTAGTTAACAGAAGAAAGGAAGACAAAATAAGGACAAAAGAAGGACAGAAGAAAAAGGAAAAGAAAGAGGACAACAAAGTGAAACAGTCAGCACTTCTATTGCAACTTCGTATTTCGTCGTCCTAACGTAGTCTACACTGCTATCTGCCCAGCAGCTACCCAGCTAGCAAACGTCCACCGTCTACCGAATAGCAGCACTGTAGAAACTATTACACTCAACTGAACGACTTGATTAGTGTAATGTTAGCTAGCTACATAGTTGTCTTTGCTGTCTTCGTATCCAAGATAATTGTGTAGTTTAGAGCGTGTAGTCTTAGAGTGATTATCTTAATTTACCGAGGTTAGCTAGCCAGCTATTTGTCGTCCTTAACGTAGGAGACACTGCTCGCTAGCCAACAGCTAGCCAACGTCTACTGAATAGAACTTCCGCACTCAACGACCCGGTCGCATTCCGCTTCGCTCCACAGGTAGTATCACATTTTCATTCCATTTCATTACAGCACAACGGTTTGATTTGTTTGATCGTAGCTAGCTACATAGCTAGCTACATAGCCGTCTGTGTATCAAAGATAATTGTGTAGTCTAGAGCGATTTTCTAGGTTAGCTAGCCAGCTATTGTCGTTCTTTTAACGCAACGTAACATAATCAACACTGCTAGCTAGCCAGCTAGCCCCGAATAGCAGCACTGTAGAAACTATTACACTCAACGGAACGACTTGATTAGTGTAGTGTCAACAACGCAGCCACTGCCAGCTAGCCTACAAAGTCAACAACGCAGCCACTGCCAGCTAGCCTACTTCAGCAGTACTGTATCATTTTAATCATTTTAGTCAATAAGATTCTTGCTACGTAAGCTTAACTTTCTGAACATTCGAGACGTGTAGTCCACTTGTCATTCCAATCTCCTTGCATTAGCGTAGCCTCTTCTGTAGCCTGTCAACTATGTGTCTGTCTATCCCTGTTCTCTCCTCTCTGCACAGACCATACAAACGCTCCACACCGCGTGGCCGCGGCCACCCTAATCTGGTGGTCCCAGCGTGCACGACCCACGTGGAGTTCCAGGTCTCTGGTAGCCTCTGGAACTGCCGATCTGCGGCCAACAAGGCAGAGTTCATCTCAACCTATGCCTCCCTCCAGTCCCTCGACTTCTTGGCACTGACGGAAACATGGATCACCACAGATAACACTGCTACTCCTACTGCTCTCTCTTCGTCCGCCCACGTGTTCTCGCACACCCCGAGAGCTTCTGGTCAGCGGGGTGGTGGCACCGGGATCCTCATCTCTCCCAAGTGGTCATTCTCTCTTTCTCCCCTTACCCATCTGTCTATCGCCTCCTTTGAATTTCATGCTGTCACAGTTACCAGCCCTTTCAAGCTTAACATCCTTATCATTTATCGCTCTCCAGGTCCCCTCGGAGAGTTCATCAATGAGCTTGATGCCTTGATAAGCTCCTTTCCTGAGGACGGCTCACCTCTCACAGTTCTGGGCGACTTTAACCTCCCCACGTCTACCTTTGACTCATTCCTCTCTGCCTCCTTCTTTCCACTCCTCTCCTCTTTTGACCTCACCCTCTCACCTTCCCCCTACTCACAAGGCAGGCAATACGCTCGACCTCATCTTTACTAGGTGCTGTTCTTCCACTAACCTCATTGCAACTCCCCTCCAAGTCTCCGACCACTACCTTGTATCCTTTTCCCTCTCGCTCTCATCCAACACTTCCCACACTGCCCCTACTCGGATGGTATCGCGCCGTCCCAACCTTCGCTCTCTCTCCCACGCTACTCTCTCCTCTTCCATCCTATCATCTCTTCCCTCTGCTCAAACCTTCTCCAACCTATCTCCTGATTCTGCCTCCTCAACCCTCCTCTCCTGCCTTTCTGCATCCTTTGACTCTCTATGTCCCCTATCCTCCAGGCCGGCTCGTTCCTCCCCTCCCGCTCCGTGGCTCGACGACTCATTGCGAGCTCACAGAACAAGGCTCCAGGCAGCCGAGCGGAAATGGAGGAAAACTCGCCTCCCTGCGGACCTGGCATCCTTTCACTCCCTCCTCTCTACATTTTCCTCCTCTGTCTCTGCTGCTAAAGCCACTTTCTACCACTCTAAATTCCAAGCATCTGCCTCTAACCCTAGGAAGCTCTTTGCCACCTTCTCCTCCCTCCTGAATCCTCCTCCCCCCTCCTCCCTCTCTGCAGATGACTTCGTCAACCATTTTGAAAAGAAGGTCGACGACATCCGATCCTCGTTTGCTAAGTCAAACGACACCGCTGGTTCTGCTCACACTGCCCTACCCTGTGCTCTGACCTCTTTCTCCCCTCTCTCTCCAGATGAAATCTCGCGTCTTGTGACGGCTGGCCGCCCAACAACCTGCCCGCTTGACCCTATCCCCTCCTCTCTTCTCCAGACCATTTCCGGAGACCTTCTCCCTTACCTCACCTCGCTCATCAACTCATCCCTGACCGCTGGCTACGTCCCTTCCGTCTTCAAGAGAGCGAGAGTTGCACCCCTTCTGAAAAACCTACACTCGATCCCTCCGATGTCATCAATTACAGACCAGTATCCCTTCTTTCTTTTCTCTCCAAAACTCTTGAACGTGCCGTCCTTGGCCAGCTCTCCCGCTATCTCTCTCAGAATGACCTTCTTGATCCAAATCAGTCAGGTTTCAAGACTAGTCATTCAACTGAGACTGCTCTTCTCTGTATCACGGAGGCGCTCCGCACTGCTAAAGCTAACTCTCTCTCCTCTGCTCTCATCCTTCCAGACCTATCGGCTGCCTTCGATACTGTGAACCATCAGATCCTGCTCTCCACCCTCTCCGAGTTGGGCATCTCCGGCGCGGCCCACGCTTGGATTGCGTCCTACCTGACAGGTCGCTCCTACCAGGTGGCGTGGCGAGAATCTGTCTCCTCACCACGCGCTCTCACCACTGGTGTCCCCCAGGGCTCGGTTCTAGGCCCTCTCCTATTCTCGCTATACACCAAGTCACTTGGCTCTGTCATAACCTCACATGGTCTCTCCTATCTCTCCTATCTATGCAGACGACACACAATTCATCTTCTCCTTTCCCCCTTCTGATGACCAGGTGGCGAATCACATCTCTGCATGTCTGGCAGACATATCAGTGTGGATGACGGATCACCACCTCAAGCTGAACCTCGGCAAGACGGAGCTGCTCTTCCTCCCGGGGAAGGACTGCCCGTTCCATGATCTCGCCATCACGGTTGACAACTCCATTGTGTCCTCCTCCCAGAGCGCTAAGAACCTTGGCGTGATCCTGGACAACACCCTGTCGTTCTCAACTAACATCAAGGCGGTGGCCCGTTCCTGTAGGTTCATGCTCTACAACATCCGCAGAGTACGACCCTGCCTCACACAGGAAGCGGCGCAGGTCCTAATCCAGGCACTTGTCATCTCCCGTCTGGATTATTGCAACTCGCTGTTGGCTGGGCTCCCTGCCTGTGCCATTAAACCCCTACAACTCATCCAGAACGCTGCAGCCCGTCTGGTGTTCAACCTTCCCAAGTTCTCTCACGTCACCCTGCTCCTCCGCTCTCTCCACTGGCTTCCAGTTGAAGCTCGCATCCGCTACAAGACCATGGTGCTTGCCTACGGAGCTGTGAGGGGAACGGCACCTCAGTACCTCCAGGCTCTGATCAGGCCCTACACCCAAACAAGGGCACTGCGTTCATCCACCTCTGGCCTGCTCGCCTCCCTACCACTGAGGAAGTACAGTTCCCGCTCAGCCCAGTCAAAACTGTTCGCTGCTCTGGCCCCCCAATGGTGGAACAAACTCCCCCACGATGCCAGGACAGCGGAGTCAATCACCACCTTCCAGAGACACCTGAAACCCCACCTCTTTAAGGAATACCTAGGATAGGATAAAGTAATCCTTCTCACCCCCCTTAAAAGATTTAGATGCACTATTGTAATGTGGCTGTTCCACTGGATGTCATAAGGTGAATGCACCAATTTGTAAGTCGCTCTGGATAAGAGCGTCTGCTAAATGACTTAAATGTAAATGTAATGTAAATGTCAACACACAGAGGGTGAAACAAGTGTGGGAGAAAGAATTGTCTGTTACTATTGACGAAGAGATGTGGGAGGACATTTGGAGATATGCAAAAACAATATCTATATGTAACCGTACTAGAGCAATCCAATTAAGAATAATACACAGATTGCATATATCCCCAAATCGAAGACATGCTTTTAGCCCCACTTCCTCTTCCCCTCAGTGTCTTAAATGCAAAACTGATACAGGCACCCTAACACATTGTTTATGGTCATGTACCAAAATACAAAGATACTGGTCTGGTGTCCTGCAAGAAATTGAAAAGATCCTAGGGGTTGATCTAGAATTGGACCCAGTTTCTTTACCGTTAGGTCTCCCTAGCAGGCATGTTACTTCTGTCTGTAAAAGGAGGCTTTACAACATCCTTAGCTTCGCAGCGAGGAAAAACATCCTTTTACAGTGGATTAGTGTTAAGGTTCCTTCTATTAAAGACTGGCATAAGATACTATTTGAATGGGTGCCTCTGGAATATCTGACATGTACATTGCATTCTAAAACAGACCAGTTCTACAAAGTATGGGAACCTTATCTAAATGATCTAGAACCTGAGGTATCAGCTATTATACTGCAAGGATTCTCTTAGAATGGCGGGGACCTATGTATTTCAGAACTACACTGTATGTTCCATGTGTGGAACCTAACCTCTTGGTTTAAACTGAGCTTTTTTGTTTAATTTCTGTTTGTAAGTTTGTTTAAAATGTATGTATTGAGAGACGCAATGATGGTGATGGGGTGAGAGAAGCACAGAGCGGGAAGAGGAAAATGCTGTGCGTATGTATGGGTGTGTATATGTGTGTGTGTGCGTGTATGTATGTATGCATATGTGTATATGCATGGGTATATGTATATGTGTGTATGTATGTGTATGTATGTATGTGTATATATACGCACGTAGATATGGGGGCTGTTTTTATTTTTGTTCTGTGTGCTTTGTCTCTGTTGTATCTCTTAATATGGGTGAAAATTGTGAAATTTCAATAAAAATACTGTTACAAAATGTCAGGAATGGTGAAAAACTGAGTTTAAATGTATTTGGCTAAGGTGGATGTACAGTTGAAGTAGGACGTTATAAGGTGTAACACAAGGTGTATGTAAACTTCCGACTTCAACTGGACATCCACAATACTTAAAACAATAATTAAAACCTATTGCTGTTACATTTTGTATCTCTGCCCACAGAGATAATATTGTTTGGAAAATAGTAAAATCCTGTCGACTTCTCTTTAATATCTCAACTGTAGTATGAGGCTCAGCCATGAGAGGGAGCTAGATGGGCACTGGGATGACAGCTCATAGCTTGACATCAGGACACATTGACTGTATCCCAACATTGCTTGCGAAGCAGGCAGAAAGATGAATCGTAAACATAACATTTAGAAATAACATAATATCATTAAGAAAAACAAATGTTTAGTGCTTTGTGGTCATAAGTCCTATTCCTCTTTTTGTGAAATAGAGCGAAATAGTGAAAGTTATTTTCTAGTTTTATTTGAGGTTTGGAGTGTGAGAGTTCCCTCAGCTTTTGGGGCTGTGAGAGTGTGATATTCGCATTTTGTGGTTTTGGTGAAACCCAACCAGATGATCAAATCAGATCAGATAAATGTTATTAGTCACAACAGGTATTCACTTTACAATGAAATGCTTACTTATGAGCCCCTAACCAACAATGCAGTTTAAAAAAAATACAGATATGAATAAAATATCAAATTAACAAGTAATTAAAGAGCAGCAGTAAATAACAATAGCGAGACTATATACAGGTGGATACCAGTACAGAGTCAATGTGCGGGGGCACCGGTTAGTTGAGGTAATATGTACATGTAGGTAGAGTTATTAAAGTGACTATGCATAGATGATAACAACAGAGAGTAGCAGCGTAAGAAGATGGGGGGGGCATTTGATTAGATGTTCAGGCTTGGGGGTAGAAGCTGTTTAGAAGCTTCTTGGACCTAGACTTGGCGCTCCGGTACCGCTTGCCATGCGGTTGCAGAGAGAACAGTTTATGACTAGGGTGGCTGGAGTCTTTGACAATTTTTAGGGCCTTCCTCTGACACCACCTGGTATAGAGGTCCTGGATGGGAAGCTTGGCCCCTGTGATGTACTGGGCTGGTCGCACTACCCTCTGTAGTGCCTTGTGGTCTGAGGCTGAGCAGTTGCCTCACCAGGCAGTGATGCATCCCGTCTGGATGCTCTCGATGGTGCAGCTGTAGAACCTTTGGAGAATCTGAGGACCCATGCCAAATCTTTTCAGTCACCTGAGTGGAAAAGGTTTTGTCATGCCCTCTTCACGACTGTCTTGGTGTGCTTGGACCATGTTATTTTGTTGGTGATGTGGACACCAAGGAACTTGAAGCTCTCGACCTGCTCCACTGCAGCCCAGTCAATGAGAATGGGGGCATGCTCAGTCCTCTACATTTAAGTCATTTAGCAGACGCTCTTATCCAGAGCGACTTACAAATTGGTGCATTCACCTTATGACATCCAGTAGAATAGTCACTTTACAATAGTGCATCTAAATCTTAAAGGGGGGTGAGAAGGATCACTTATCCTATCCTAGGTATTCCTTAAAGAGGTGGGGTTTCAGGAGTCTCCGGAAGGTGGTGATTGACTCCGCTGTCCTGGCGTCGTGAGGGAGTTTGTTCCACCATTGGGGGGCCAGAGCAGCGAACAGTTTTGACTGGGCTGAGCGGGAACTGTACTTCCTCAGTGGTAGGGAGGCGAGCAGGCCAGAGGTGGATGAACGCAGTGCCCTTGTTTGGGTGTAGGGCCTGATCAGAGCCTGGAGGTACTGAGATGCCGTTCCCCTCACAGCTCCGTAGGCAAGCACCATGGTCTTGTAGCGGATGCGAGCTTCAACTGGAAGCCAGTGGAGAGAGCGGAGGAGCGGGGTGACGTGAGAGAACTTGGGAAGGTTGAACACCAGACGGGCTGCGGCGTTCTGGATGAGTTGTAGGGGTTTAATGGCACAGGCAGGGAGCCCAGCCAACAGCGAGTTGCAGTAGTCCAGACGGGAGATGACAAGTGCCTGGATTAGGACCTGCGCCGCTTCCTGTGTGAGGCAGGGTCGTTCTCTGCGGATGTTGTAGAGCATGAACCTACAGGAACGGGCCACCGCCTTGATGTTAGTTGAGAACGACAGGGTGTTGTCCAGGATCACGCCAAGGTTCTTAGCGCTCTGGGAGGAGGACACAATGGAGTTGTCAACCGTGATGGCGAGATCATGGAACGGGCAGTCCTTCCCCGGGAGGAAGAGCAGCTCCGTCTTGCCGAGGTTCAGCTTGAGGTGGTGATCCGTCATCCACACTGATATGTCTGCCAGACATGCAGAGATGTGATTCGCCACCTGGTCATCAGAAGGGGGAAAGGAGAAGATTAATTGTGTGTCGTCTGCATAGCAATGATAGGAGAGACCATGTGAGGTTATGACAGAGCCAAGTGACTTGGTGTATAGCGAGAATAGGAGAGGGCCTAGAACAGAGCCCTGGGGGACACCAGTGGTGAGAGCGCGTGGTGAGGAGACAGATTCTCGCCACGCCACCTGGTAGGAGCGACCTGTCAGGTAGGACGCAATCCAAGCGTGGGCCGCGCCGGAGATGCCCAACTCGGAGAGGGTGGAGAGGAGGATCTGATGGTTCACAGTATCGAAGGCAGCCGATAGGTCTAGAAGGATGAGAGCAGAGGAGAGAGAGTTAGCTTTAGCGGTGCGGAGCGCCTCCGTGATACAGAGAAGAGCAGTCTCAGTTGAATGACTAGTCTTGAAACCTGACTGATTTGGATCAAGAAGGTCATTCAGAGAGAGATAGCGGGAGAGCTGGCCAAGGACGGCACGTTCAAGAGTTTTGGAGAGAAAAGAAAGAAGGGATACTGGTCTGTAGTTGTTGACATCGGAGGGATTGAGTGTAGGTTTTTTCAGAAGGGGTGCAACTCTCGCTCTCTTGAGGACGGAAGGGACGTAGCCAGCGGTCAGGGATGAGTTGATGAGGGAGGTGAGGTAAGGGAGAAGGTCTCCGGAAATGGTCTGGAGAAGAGAGGAGGGGATAGGGTCAAGCGGGCAGGTTGTCTTATTCCTGTAGTCCACGATCAGCTCCTTAGTCTTCCTCACATTGAGAGAGAGGTTGTTGTCCTGGCACCACACTGCCAGTTCTCTGACCCTATAGTCTTTCTCATCGTTGTTGGTGATCAGGCCTACCACTGTTGTGTCATCAGAAAACTTAATGATGGTGTTGGAGTCGTGTTTGGCCATGCAGTCGTGGGTGAACAGGGAGTACAGGAGGGGACTAAGTACACACCCTTGAGGGGCCACAGTGTTAAGGATCAGCGTGGCAGACATGTTGTTGACTACTCTTACCACCTGGGGGGTGGCCCGTCAGGATGTCCAGGATCCAGTTGCAGAGGGAGGTGTTTAGTCCCAGAGTCCTTAGCTAGTAATGAGCTTCATGGGCACTGTGGTGTTGAGCTGTAGTCAATGAAGAGCATTCTCACATAGGTGTTCCTTTTGTCCAGGTGAGAAAGGGCAGTGTGGAGTGCGAATGAGATTGCGTCATCTGTGGATCTGTTGGGGCGGTATGTGAATTGCAGAGGTTCTAGGGTGTTCGGGAGGATTCTGTTGATGTGAGCCATGACCAGTCTTTCAAAGCACTTCATGGCTGCCGACGTGAGTGCCACGGGGCGGTAATAATCTAGGCAGGTTACCTTCGATTCCTTGGGCACTGGGATTATGGTGGTCTGATTGAAACATGTAGGTATTACAGGCTCAGTCAGGGAGAGGTTGAAAATGTCAGTGAAGACACAGTTGGTCAACGTATGCTTTGAGTACAGCGGCTTTGTGAATGTTGACCTGTTTAGAGGTTATGTTCACATCGGCTACCGATAGCGTTATCACACAGTGATCCAGAACAGCTGGTAATCTCGTGCGTGCTTCAGTGTTGCTTGCCTCGAAGCGAGCATAAAAGGCATTTAGCTCGTCTGGTAGGCTCGCATCACTGGGCAGCTCGCGTCTGGGTTTCCCTTTGTAGTCCGTAATAGTTTTCATGCCCTGCCACATCCGACGAGCGTCAGAGCCGGTGTAGTAAGATTCAATCTTAATCCTGTATTGATGCTTTGCTTGTTTGATGGTTCGTCTGAGGGCATAGCAGGATTTCTTATAAGATTCCAGATTAGTCTCCCGCTCATTGAAAGTGGCAGCTCTAGCTTTTCGCTCGATGCGCATGTTGCCTGTAATCCATGGCTTCTGGTTGGGATATGTACGTACAGTCACTGTGGGGACAACGTCGTAGATTCATTTATTGATGAAGCCGATGACTGAGGTTGTGTACTCCTCAATGCCATTGGATGAATCCTAGAACATATTCCAGTCTGTGCTAGCAAAACAGTCCTGTAGTGTAGCATCCACGTCATCTGACCACTTCTGTATTGAGCAAGTCACTGCTTTAGTTTTTGCTTTTGTTTCTTCTCTGGTTGCACATGTGACATGCTGGTAAAAATTTGGTAAAACTGGTTTAAGTTTGCCTACATTAAAGTCCCCGGCCACTAGGAGTGCCGCTTCTGGGTGAGCATTTTCTTCTTTGCTTATGGCCTTATAGAGTTGGTTGAGAGCAGTCTTGGTACCAGCTTTGTTCTGTGGTGGTAAATAGATGGCTACGAATAATATAGATGAGAACTCTCTTGGTAGATAGTGTGGTCTACAGCTTATCATAAGGTACTCTACCTCAGGTGAGAAATACCTCGAGACTTCTTTAATATTAGACCTCGGACACCAGCTGTTATTGACAAAAAGACACACACCCACACCCCTTGTCTTACCAGAAGTAGCGTCTCTGTTCTGCCGGTGCATGGAAAATCCCGCTAGCTCTACATTGTCCGTATCGTCGTTCGGCCATGTCTCGGGGGAAACATAAGATATTACAGTTTTTAATGTCCCGTTGATATGATAATCTTAATCGTAGGTCAATTTTATTTTCCAATGAAGGCTGCCCGATCTGCGGCCCCTTTTCCTGTGTCTTTTCTTCATGCAAAAGGCAGAGATCTGGGCCTGTTCCAGTTAAAACAGTATATCTTTCTCATCGGACTCGCTAAAGGAACAAGTTTATTCCAGTCCGCGGTGAGTAATCGCTGTTCTGATGTCCAGAAGTTATTTTCAGGCATTAGAGATGGTAGCAGAAACATTATGTACACAATAAGGCAAACATTTTGATACAAACAATGCAAAAAATCTAACAAAATAGGACAATTGGTTGGGAGAATGTGAAACGTCAGCCTTCTACTCCAGCACCATTGTTAGGTAGGTGTTAGTGTGTATGTATGTGTGTCTGTGTGTGTGTGACTAGTAACATGTAAGTCTATGGTCTGGAATTATTATAATTATCAGTTATGTTTTGAGGTTAAAATAAAAGATTGGGTAATTCAGACATCCTTCTGGTTATTCAAGGTCAATTATTAGGAAACATGCTCGCACGTGCGCGCGCACACACACACACACACACACACACACACACACACACACACACACACACACACACACACACACACACACACACACACACACACACACACACACACACACACACACACACCTGTGAATGGGGAAGATATATGTATGTTTTCACCTACTAACAGAGAGAGGGAGAGAAAAAAGAGACAGAAGGAGAGAGTGAGAGAGGTTCAGTACACCTACAGCCAGGGGTACAACTATCACTGGGGACGGGGGGACATGTCCCTCCACTTCTAAAACCAAAGTTGCACTCTTGCCTACAACAGTGCCTCGTTTCCAACAGGAAAAAACATGAATGGCTCCTGTAAGTCAGGCCTCAGAAGGCTGTGGTCACTAACATAAACACATGAGCGGGACAGGGGGACAGTGAGGTGTATAGTGAGATGTATAGTGAGGTGTATACACAGAGACCACGGCTTCAATATTGATAGAAGAATAGAAGACTCACTCTACTACAGTTAGCTAACGCACTTTTGTATATCGCAGTGTGACGTACAATTTACCTTATTTTAGCACCTAAAAAACATACACTTCCAGGTTAACTGTAATATGAATACCATTGTAAAGCACAATTTCTCCCCTTTCCAGCAAAATGAATGATGAGACCTTCATGCTGCCTGCCTCTACATGATTGAAGAAGGCAATGAGCTCCGTCGGGTCTTTTTAAAAATGACGGGTGGGGAAGCCAAACCTACTGCGTCTTAGTGAAAGAGGGAGATATCCCATGTAGGGAAACAGCTTTTTCCACCCCATCTGTCCATCTTATCACCTCTAAAATGTAAATAAAACACTATAAAGAGTTTATACAATGTGTCATTACATACCTATTTCAGCGTTTGTGTCGAATTTGAATGGTGTTTTTAGGGCGGCGCTAAAGGTAAACAGCGGCTGACACGGCTTTTGAGAGTCATGATGGCTTAAAGTGATGAAGCAAAAAAGGAACGCATTAAGTTGTAAAATTGACTAGATATCCTCCCTGTCCCTGTCCCTGTCCCTGTCCCTTCTTGTTTTTAAACTGAGAGCAGCGCTACACCTGGTGGAGAGAGGCTGTAAGACAGCCTCTCATTATGCGTGCTGTACATTACGTCATGACACGTCACAGTTTAACGTACAGCGTCAGAGGGGTCCATTTTTCAACTTTTCTCCAATACGATCGGGCCATTACCATGTCAATCAACGCCTGAATAGAAACACAGTTCACACCCCAGATTTTTGATGCCAACACAGTCGCTACAGTCCCATTAGTTTTCATTGCAGCCTTGTTTGAATGCCTCGGTTGCGCAAATTTGTACTGAATGGGGTTAGTCAACAGTACAGTGTCTATGTGTGTTGGGGTCATTGAGAGTGCACACATGTGGTGCACCAATATGTTTGTTTGCTGACCATTCTAAGTGTGTGATAGTGTGTTTGTGATGGAAGCGTAGTGTTGAAGGTGGACAGGTACAGTAAATGAGGCTTGACTGTACAGTACATCAATCATGTGTAGGTGTTTCATGACAGTAATGAGTATGAGATTGTATGTATATAGCATCACCTGCAGTGTCCTGGTATCCTACTACAGGAGATAGAGGACAGCTGTGTGTGAAGATTTACTCTCTGTCCCATCCTTCTATCCTAGCCCACTGAGCTCCCTCCCTCCCCATCTCTCTCCCTCCCTTCCTCTCCCAGAACCTCTTCATCTCTTCCTGAATTCAGGAATAAACTTGTGCAGACCAGCAGAGAGAGAGAGGCCTGGTCCTTGTTCATGTTCCTCCACTGTGTGAATTACGGTTTCCCGTCTGCAGCTGAACCAGGGAACAAGTCTGAACTGCCATCCATCAGCCACTGTGTCTGCAGCTCTGCATCCTTCTGAACAATGTGTGACCCTTTCCTAACCCTAACGCTGGGCACACAGAGGGGTCAGGAGAGGGGTGACTTCCACACCGTGTTTCCAGCCTACACCGGAAACACAGTAACACAGCACAGTAAATCATAAAGTGAAAGTGAAATAGTTCCACAGAGGTAGTTTAATATGGTGAGCTGGGAGAGTTGATGGCAACAGTGATGGGATAAAACTCAACAGCTATAGAGCATTATGTTAACCTCAAGGACATTCAAAAGACTTCATTCGAGGTCAAATCAATCTCAACCAGTACCTGACATCATGTTGCCAGTTGGATGGATGATTAACTGGTCTGAGCAGTTTCTGGTCTGTTGTCTGAAGAGGCTGACTGGGTGTCAGAAGTACTGATGCTCTCTATCTCTATAATGTCTGGGTTTAATCTAAAACCTGTCCCCCAAACATACCCCCATCCCCTCACTCTACTCCCTGCCTCTCCATATATCTATAAATCAACTCTAACAGACCACACGCACACAATCACAAATGCATGCAGGCAGACACACGTGTTCATGTATGCACAAAAATACACACAGACATATTTGAGCGATTTCTTATGTAACCTTGCTTGAACCTTGCTTAAGGTCCGTCCTCTTTCTCTGTTTTTTCCTTTTATGGGCTCAAAGACAATGTATCCAAAACCTTTCTTTGCAAAGTAAGCAAAGGCTTTTGGGTAACAGTACTGTAATGTGTGTGTCATGTATATGTATGACATTGAGGGTGTGCAAGAGAGAGAGAGAGAGAGAGAGAGAGAGAGAGAGAGAGAGAGAGAGAGAGAGAGAGAGAGAGAGAGAGAGAGAGAGAGAGAGAGAGAGAGGGGAGAGAGGGAAAGGGAGAGAGAGAGAGAGAGAGAGAGAGAGAGAGAGAGAGAGAGAGAGAGAGAGAGAGAGAGAGAGAGAGTGAGAAGGAGAGGGAGTGGGGAAGAGAGAGAAGGAGAGGGAGTGGGGAAAGAGAGAGAAGGAGACGGAGTGGGGGGAGAGAGAGAGGGAGTGGGGGAGAGAGAGAGAGAGAGAGAGAGAGAGAGAGAGAGAGAGAGAGAGAGAGAGAGAGAGAGAGAGAGAGAGAGAAGGGGGAGAGAGAAAGAGAGAGAGAGAGAGAGAGAGAGAGAAGGGGGAGAGAGAAGGAGGGGGAGATAGAGTCAGAGAGGTGGAGGTAATGGAGGTAGTGGAGGTAGAGGCTGGCAGGATGTTATTGACATCCTGTCTCAGTGAACTGATGGTAATTGTATGTAGGGACAGCGACCCCCTGGCCTTGACAACCCCTTAGAGACAACCCCTGACCTTAACCGGGTACAACCCAGCCGTGAGAGAGCTGGGCGAAGAGAGTGTGTGTTTGTGTGTGTGTCAACTTTAGATATCATGTCACATGATCTAGCTGCTATGTACCCATAGCAAGCTATTGTCCAAATCAACAAACTCAATCTCTACATTTTTTTCTGAGCAACATAGACACACCATATGTTATTGCTGAAAGAACCCCATATCTAGAGCAGCTGTGTTTGGAGATGGGGGCTTAAATATGTGCCTTGTGTCTGCTCAGCTCATGAAAATTGTGATCATTTCTCTGTCCTCATCTCCTTATCTGAGCTCTGCTTGACACACACACACACACACGGTGTGACAGTAAATTATGTCTGACATAGCTGCCCTGCCAGATTGCTATGTATTTTATTCCAGTAGTTTTTAAACCAATGATGTTGACACAGAGTTCCCTGGAGTCTGATATTATTTTACCCTCAACACCAGTTATGATGGAGAATACTCAGTTGTACCACAGCCGTCAGTAATGAATTCTCTTCCAATTCTGAATTTGTGGCTTTGATTTACTACACAATGGTGAGCACATTGAGACGGTGTGTTTGAGTGTGTTTGTCTTTGCATAGCCTATAAAACATGCACACACATTCACACACATACACAGTGGTGTAAAGTGATTCCCTCTCTCTTTAGGCCCATGTCAACAGATGGGGTCTCTCTCAGTGTGGTGGGACTAGCTGAACCTGACAGGGTGATATAAGGGAGGAGTGGAAAAACAGCCAGCCAAGTCAGGCTCTGAGAGTGTGTGTGTGTGAGAGAGAGATTTGACTGAATTAGCCGAGTCTTGCTAAATGCTCTTAACCCCTCACATGGTGCTGGTTCACATGGGAAAGGTGAGGGGCCCGGGCAGGGGATGGAGGGGGGAAGCAGTCTGACCCATGATGGATGGACAGGACAGAGGAGAAAGGGGAGGGCAGAGGGGGATGATGGGGAGGCAGGGGGGTCTTCCTGCTCTTATACCAGGCTGCAACAATCCCCCTTCCTTATTCTCCCAAGACTGCGCAAAAATAAATATCTCACAGACACCGCCTATGTTGACCACATACACTTACGAGAGCACACACAAACACGCTTGCTCACACGCATTCACACAAGCGCACGCACACACAGACATCTGATAACAAAAGTGGTAAAATTATATTGTTGAATATTGCAACAAAATATTCCTCTTATATCGCTGTAAATCATTAGTGGCAGACAAGGAGTGTACCAACATACATTACCATACACATTATCCCAAGAGATTAATCATACCCATCTTTTTAAGATGAAACGACTCCTCTTTCTGATGGGAGAGTGTTCTGAGAGGTTGAGAAAGGGCAGAATCCCCCAGTGTCCAGGTATCACAGCCTGGCATCAGCTTGTTGAGAGCCTCATCCCCACAAACTGCTCTTTTATTACAGGAAATGACCACTGAAACGAGCGTCAATCTGTCTCTTACACACAGACTGGACAGAATGACGCAGGGGAGGCCAACACAATGTGGGCTGGGAATTTAGAGCACTGAAGCCCCTCTCTCTCTCTGAAGCCCCTGTTTGTGTGTGTGTGTGTGTGTGTGTGTGTGTGTGTGTGTGTGTGTGTGTGTGTGTGATTCACTAAATGCTAAAGGCAGGTTCTTTAGCATTTAGTGAACTGACACTATTTTTTTTTTTTTTTTATCCATTATTTTACCAGGTAAGTTGACTGAGAACACATTCTCATTTGCAGCAACAACCTGGGGAATAGTTACAGGGGAGAGGAGGGGGCTTAATAAGCCAATTGTAAACTGGGGATTATTAGGTGACCATGATGGTTTGAGGGCCAGATTGGGAATTTAGCCAGGAAACCGGGGTTAACACCCCTACTCTTACGATAAGTGCCATGGGATCTTTAATGACCTCAGAGAGTCAGGACACCCATTTAACGTCCCATCCGCAAGACAGCACCCTACACAGGGCAGTGTCCCCAATCACTGCCCTGGGGCATTGGGTTATTTTTTAGACCAGAGGAAAGAGTGCCTCCTACTGGCCCTCCAACACCACTTCCAGCAGCATCTGGCCTCCCATCCAGGAACTGACCAGGACCAACCCTGCTTAGCTTCAGAAGAAAGCCAGCAGTGGTATGCAGGGTGGTATGCTGCTGGCTATTAAAATTGTTTGATTCACAAGTAATAACGGACATTACTTGTGGTTGCTAAGTTGCAAAATGCCTAGTTCAGTCTCATAGTCCCGGTCATCTCTGTCTGTTTGCCTCTGTCCATGAACTGATTAAAGGCCCAATGCAGCTGTTTAAAAAAAAAACTCAATTTAAAATTATTTCTGGGTAACATACCTTAATTACATACCTTACAGTTTGTTGATCGTTTTCAATTAAAATGACCAAAAAGAAACAAAAATAATAAATAACAAAAATAAATTCTTAGCAAATAGCAATTTCTCAAGTAAGAATTTTGTAAGACTGTCTGTAAAACTAGCTGTTATTGGCAGAGATGTTTGGAACTCTCTTTCTTATAAATGTACCACCTCGTGATGTCACCAGGCAGGCTAAAACTCCATCCCACCAAAACAGGTGGAAATGTTAGGCAGTCTTTTCAAACAACTGTTGCACTAAAAGGGCATTATCAGCATTTTTACCATTTCACCGTATCATTCCATCCTCAGTGTAGGAATAGATTTATAACACAGGAAATCATGTTCTTTACTACACTGGGCCTTTAATACCTTAGAATAGATTCACTGCCTGCATCACACCCCATAACGGTTATTTAGGAAACTCCAATGCTGTGTCACCATGAGTTACATTTTTAGGAATTTAGTGATGACTCATTTGTAAATTAAAACTTAACATTGGAGGTGGATGTGATGATATACCCCCATACAGAATGTAAACCTTTTTGAGATTTACTAGGAATTGCTAAATGTAGTCCATTTACGAGACCAGCATTATGTAATGCAACATTAACACAGAAAGACAGGACTCATTATGTATTTCATTGAGTTACTCAACAGCACTCTGTTTCAGTGTATACTCTGCTGTCCATGACTATTCTATCTGGCATTAAATAGCGGATGAGGTTAAAGAAATGTTTACTCACACGCCTCCCAGTTGCTGGCAGATGTCCAGTGGACTGGGTCCTAGGCGAGCCCCTGGTCTGGACCCGGCTTAGCCTGGATCCTCTAGCCCTGATTACAATGCTGTCAGAGGAAGACAGATTAACAGAGCCACTGGGACTTACTATGTTACCACCACAGAGTGCTGGGCTTTATTCTCCGCTTATCTCCTATATATATATATATATATATAAGAGAGAGAGAGAGAGAGAGAGAGAGAGAGAGAGAGAGAGAGAGAGAGAGAGAAAGGAGAAAGAAAGGTGAGAGAGAGAGAAAGGTGAGAGAGAGAGAAAGGAGAGAGAGGAGAGAGAGAGAGAAAGGAGAGAGAGGAGAGAGAGAGAGAGAGAGAAAGAGAGAGAGAGAGAAATAGAGAAGGGAGAGAGAGAGAGAAGGGAGAGAGAGAGAAATGAGAGAGAGAAAGGAGCGAGAGAGAAAGGAGAGAGAGAGAAAGGAGAGAGAGAGAGAGAGAGAGAGAGAGAGAGAGAGAGAGAGAGAGAGAGAGAGAGAGAGAGAGAGAGAGAGAGAGGAGAGGAGAGAGAGAGAGAGAGAGAGAGAAAGGAGAGCGAAAGAGAGAGAACGAGTACACTGCATAAAGACGTGGAGAAAGTCATGTAAGTCATCACATATACAAAATTATTCTTGGAACATCAAGTCAAATACAGAATTGTGTTACTCTACTACTCTTTATTTTGTAACCACTTGAGCACACAACACACACACACACATACATATACACACACAGGACCCTTACAGACACAGACACACAGCGTTGACAGTGACACCAGTGAATAATGACCCCTTGTCTGCTTGTCCACAGTGATAGTCTCTCTCGTGTCTTCACTCCATGTCACAGACACTGTCATCTGTCACTAGAGAAGAAGACAAAGCAACATTTACCCTGGCCTCCCTCCATCATTCCCCTCATCCTCCTCTCCTCCTCCCGTCCTCCCCCTCCCAGGGCAGTGTTGGTTTAACCCTGATGGGCAGCAGGCAGGCAGGGTGGGTGGACGCCACACATACACTGTAATGTGATTTATGGTCAGTTCTCAGTGTGGGGAGGAGATGACCACTCTGATCTGACCTACCGTGTTATCAACACTATGGCTGTATGGGACTGGATTGGACAGGCTGCCACATCAACAAACACACTACACTTAGAGTCTACAGTGTGCACACACAGCATACTGAGAGATCCCGCTTACTCACCTCTCAGACACTAAGGGCGACAAGGTCACAATACTTGGAGCACGATTCATCAGGACAAAACTTCCCCTTTTACGAAATTCAGGTTCTTCCAGACTTACAATAAAAAGCATTAAAACTCTGCAAAATCTCTATCTGCAGTATTTCCAACTGGAGACGTGCGCATACGTTGTCTATAGAGCAATGCAGACTATCTCCAGCAGGGGGGGGCCCTTACCAATGGAATCAGACAGAAGACAGACAGTAAGAGGACCTGGTAGACCTGCACCACACCACTCATCACATTCTCTGACTAGAGCACTGGGTCTCAACTGGTTTTGCCTCAGGACCCAAATTGAACCAGGTTGTCTCAGTCGCGACACAATATTCGAATTGCAGGAAAACTATTTTTGTTGCTATATTGATAGTAAATATTACAATTATATGACAAGGAAACAACATTCCCACCTCTTTCATAGTCAATAATAAAACATTGCCCATATTCTTGATGAATAATGTTAAAAACTGGTTTGCATTGTTGCTAATAGCTCTATATTGAAAATAATGTGATATCATTTTTATTTATGAGATTACATGATTTAACAAGTAAAATTCATTATAATTTCTACACACATTCTACCTGGTTTAAGTAATTTAATTTCAGACATTAGTTTTTTTCTCTAATAAAAAAAAATAGAAATATGTATTTTTTAATCTTTTGGTTTTTTAACTCCCATTCCAAACTTCCCGCTGCCCAAATTTGGGTCTTGACCACCAGTTGAAAAATCGCTGGACGAGAAGACTGAGGTACAAAACCGTTATATTCTATGAATAATATTTTGACTCTTAGAAAATTGAGAATAAAATGATGTGTAACACAGCTTTAGGTGGCTCACAGGACAAGAAAGCTTACAGACCACTGGAACAAAGAACAATGGCATTTAAAATTCTTCTTTTATACGAATAGCTGCAAAGACCACCGTTAATAAAGCCTCAGTGGAGACATACTGTATACCTGGTGCTTTAAGTTCAAACCAGAAGAAAGATTTGTCTAAATTCGCCGCTGAACATCTTTGAAAACAAAAATACATTTGGGATCTGGGCAATATAAACATGGATCTATTTCTGTAGCTGTGACACACAGTGGTTTCTCTGGAAAAGAAACACCAAGAGTAACATCCCAACAAAGGAGGCCACACAGGCACTGGTGGTTAGTACGACTGGGAATGTCATCCCTTCCCTCTAGACCCATACACACTGGGAGGGAGAGGGGATGGAGGGATAGAGGAGAGAGGGAGAGATGGAGAGGGAGAAAGTAAGCGAGAGAGGAGAAAGGAGAAAAGGAGAGGGATGGTTGAGGGAGGGAGAGTGATGGAGGGAGAGTCAGAGAGAGTTTGAGTAGAAAGAGAGCGAAGCGGGGGAAAGAAAGGAGTTAGCAAGAGAGAGAGAGAGAGGGAGGGAAAGAGAGAGTTGCAGAGGTGAAGGAGACAGCAAGGGAAAGATAGAGGGGGAGAGATAAAGGAGCATAGGAGGGAGAGATAGAGGGGGAGAGATAGAGGAGCAGAGGAGGGAGAGATAGAGGGGGATAGATAGAGGAGCAGAGAAGAGAGAGATAGAGGGGGAGAGATAGAGGAGCAGAGGAGGGAGAGATAGAGGGAGAGAGATAGAGGATCAGAGGAGGGAGAGATAGAGGGGGAGAGATAGAGGAGCAGAGGAGGGAGAGATAGAGGGGGAGAGATAGAGGAGCAGAGGAGGGAGAGATAGAGGGGGAGAGATAGAGTAGCAGAGGAGGGAGAGATAGAGGGGGAGAGATAGAGGAGCATAGGAGGGAGAGATAGGAGAGAGAGATAGAGGGGGAGAGATAGAGGAGCGAGAGATAGAGGGATGTTAGGACAGGGAGTGCGTCAGATCATCCCAGTAAAGTCACCCTGACATGCAGAGAGAGACCAGATAGAACTCTCCCCCTCATAAACTCAGCAACCAGAGCTCAGTTTAACCTGGCAAAGTGTCCCGGCGCACAAAAACAAGTACAAGTGAATGTGAGCTACAGTACTTACCCAAAAGTGTCTGCAAGCAGAGAGACATTGCAAAGAGATAAAAGCAGGGTGTACTTTAAAAAAAAGCTTTTTCAGGTTTCATTCATCCATTTATGGACATATCAAATAACATACACACTGACATGTTTGGGAGTAGGGCTTCATCAGTCAGTGGGGGTAGGGACATAGCCACCAAGCAGCCTGGATCAGACAGGAGACAGAGGGAGGCCAGACAAGACCCACTCTCCACTCTCCTCCCAGACAAACCCTAGCCCACCCAATTTACCCCATCAATCAAAGGATTAGGCACCAAACACTCCCATCCCCCTCCCTTAATCCAAACAACAACATACACATGAAGACACACACGGACACACACACATGCACGCATATCACTGATTCTACCTCAATCTACGTCCTCCCATTTCTAGTCTACCCCTCCACCGAACAAGCCCTGTTTAGGATGGGTCACTATCAACATAGCAATCTCTGATGTGTTTGGAGATGCTCTGACTCATGTGCAGGTCACAGTAGTCATGCTCAACAGATGTGACGGATGCTAAACATAGTGTTCTTTATGAGAAACGACCGCCAGTATCACTGGCGTCTTAGTAACACACTGTCTGTGGGCAGCGATTTTGTATGTGTGCAGCATGTGTGTGTGTGGATTTCGATCCAACCAATCGCTGTTGTTCCTCTGATGATATCTGTTGACAGTCATGTAGAACTGGTGTACAGATAAATATTCAGTTTGCTAGTTTGTTTTTGGACAGTGTTCTCGGTGCAGCGAGAACACGATGAAGCAGTACCAACACACATGGGACGGTGCGTGAGAGGACATCGTCATCCTCCTCACCACCGACACAGTTGTGTGGGAGCAGGAAGATAAATGAGAGATGACTCGTGTAAAGTGTGTGTGGGGGTAGGAACGGGCTGGGGAGGGTCAGTCGGTCCTCAGGGCATGTATCGTCTAGTCTATTGTGTGTGTGTGTGCGTGTGTGTTTGTGTGTCTCGTAGTCCAGTGGTTCCCAACCAGGGGGCATGGCCTATCCACAGGGTTACGTGAGTAGATTCATGAGGCCATTGGCCTACTGGTCAAATGCACATGAGAGGGGACTTCAGGGGTACTCCGGGCAGAGCAAAATTCAGTTGGTGGTACAGTAACTGAATAAGGTTGGGAATTACTGGTCTAGTTTATGCCTGTAACGGCGTTCTTCGTTTGTAGAAAGAGAGTCGGACCGAAATGCAGCGTGGTGGTTACTCATGTCTTTAATGAATGAAAAACGGAACGATACATGAAATAACTAATAAATACAAAAACAACAAACAGAACGTGAAACCTAATGACAGCCTATCTGGTGAAACTACACAGAGACAGGAACAATCGCCCACAAAATACACAGCGAAACCAGGCTACCTAAATACAGTTCCCAATCAGAGACAACGAGAATCACCTGACTCTGATTGAGAACCGCCTCAGGCAGCCAAGCCCATACAACACCCATACTCAGCCGCAATCCCAATAATACAAAAACCCCAATACGAAAATACAATAACATAAACCCATGTCACACCCTGGCCTGACCAAATATATAACGAAAACACAAAATACAATGACCAAGGCGTGACAATGCCAGTCAGTAGATTTCACTGTTCTGTTCTGCTTTTCTCTAGACTCCTGCCTTCTGTTTTTTTACTTGGGTTCTTTACAAAGGACCAGTCCCTTACATTGCAACTGTATCATTACAACTGTATCAAAGTACATTACAACTGTATCATTACAACTGTATCAGTACAACTATATCAATGTACATTACAACTGTATCATTACAACTGTATCAAAGTACATTACAACTGTATCATTACAACTGTATCATTACAACTGTATAAATGTACATTACAACTGTATCATTACAACTGTATCAAAGTACATTACAACTGTATCATTGCAACTGTATCAAAGTGCATTACAACTGTATCATTACAACTGTATCATTACAACTGTATCAATGTACATTACAACTGTATCATTACAACTGTATCAATGTACATTACAACTATATCATTACAACTGTATCATTACAACTGTATCATTACAACTGTATAAATGTACATTTAAACTGTATCATTACAACTGTATCAAAGTACATTAAAACTGTATCATTGCAACGGTATCAAAGTGCATTACAACTGTATCATTACAACTGTATCATTACAACTGTATCAATGTACATTACAACTGTATCATTACAACTGTATCAATGTACATTACAACTGTATCATTACAACTGTATCAATGTACATTACAACTGTATCATTACAACTGTATCAATGTACATTACAACTGTATCATTACAACTGTATCAAAGTACATTACAACTGTATCATTACAACTGTATCAAAGTACATTACAACTGTATCATTACAACTGTATCAAAGTACATTACAACTATATCATTGCAACTGTATCAAAGTGCATTACAACTGTATCATTACAACTGTATCATTACAACTGTATCAATGTACATTACAACTGTATCATTACAACTGTATCAATGTACATTACAACTGTATCATTACAACTGTATCAATTTACATTACAACTGTATCATTACAACTGTATCAATGTACATTACAACTGTATCATTACAACTGTATCAAAGTACATTACAACTGTATCATTACAACTGTATCATTACAACTGTATCATTACAACTGTATCAAAGTGCATTACAACTGTATCATTACAACTGTATCATTGCAACTGTATCAAAGTGCATTACAACTGTATCATTACAACTGTATCATTACAACTGTACCAATGTACATTACAACTGTATCATTACAACTGTATCAATGTACATTACAACTGTATTATTACAACTGTATCAATTTACATTACAACTGTATCATTACAACTGTATCATTACAACTGTATCAATTTACATTACAACTGTATCATTACAACTGTATCATTACAACTGTATCAATGTACTTTACAACTGTATCATTACAACTGTATCAAAGTACATTACAACTGTATCATTACAACTGTATCAAAGTACATTACAACTGTATCATTGCAACTGTATCAAAGTGCATTCCAACTGTATCATTCCAACTGTATCATTTACATTTAAGTCATTTAGCAGACGCTCTTATCCAGAGCGACTTACAAATTGGTGCATTCACCTTATGACATCCAGTGGAACAGTCACTTTACAATGGTGCATCTAAATCTTAAAAGGGGGGTGAGAAGGATTACTTATCCTATCCTAGGTATTCCTTAAAGAGGTGGGGTTTCAGGTGTCTCCGGAAGGTGGTGATTGACTCCGCTGTCCTGGCGTCGTGAGGGTGTTTGTTCCACCATTGGGGGGCCAGAGCAGCGAACAGTTTTGACTGGGCTGAGCGGGAACTGTACTTCCTCAGTGGTAGGGAGGCGAGCAGGCCAGAGGTGGATGAACGCAGTGCCCTTGTTTGGGTGTAGGGCCTGATCAGAGCCTGGAGGTACTGAGGTGCCGTTCCCATCACAGCTCCGTAGGCAAGCACCATGGTCTTGTAGCAGATGCGAGCTTCAACAGGAAGCCAGTGGAGAGAGCGGAGGAGCGGGGTGACGTGGGAGAACTTGGGAAGGTTGAACACCAGACGGGCTGCGGCGTTCTGGATGAGTTGTAGGGGTTTAATGGCACAGGCAGGGAGCCCAGCCAACAGCGAGTTGCAGTAATCCAGACGGGAGATGACAAGTGCCTGGATTAGGACCTGCGCCGCTTCCTGTGTGAGGCAGGGTCGATACAACTGTAGCATTACAACTGTATCATTACAACTGTATCAATGTACATTACAACTGTATCATTACAACTGTATCATTACAACTGTATCAATGTACATTACAACTGTATCATTACAACTGTATCAATGTACATTACAGCTGTATCATTGCAACTGTATAAAAAGTGCATTACAACTGTATCATTCCAACTGTATCATGACAACTGTATCATTACAACTGTATCAATGTACATTACAACTGTATCATTACAACTGTATCAATGTACATTACAACTGTATCATTACAACTGTATCAATGTACATTACAACTGTATCATTGCAACTGTATCAAAGTGCATTACAACTGTATCATTCCAACTGTATCATGACAACTCTATCATTACAACTCTATCATTACAACTGTATCAATGTACATTACAACTGTATCATTACAACTGTATCAATGTACATTACAACTGTATCATTACAACTGTATCATTACAACTGTATAAATGTACATTACAACTGTATCATTACAACTGTATCAATGTACATTACAACTGTATCATTACAACTGTATCATTACAACTGTTTCAATGTACATTACAACTGTATCATTACAACTGTATCAATTAGCATTACAACTGTATCATTACAACTGTATCAAAGTACATTACAACTGTATCATTACAACTGTATCAAAGTACATTACAACTGTATCAATACAACTGTATCAAAGTACATTACAGCTGTATCATTACAACTGTATCAAAGTACATTACAACTGTATCATTACAACTGTATCAAAGTACATTACAACTGTATCATTACAACTGTATCAAAGTACATTACAACTGTATCATTGCAACTGTATCAAAGTGCATTACAACTGTATCAATGTACATTACAACTGTATCATTACAACTGTATCATTACAACTGTATCAATGTGCATTACAACTGTATCATTACAACTGTATCATTACAACTGTATCAAAGTACATTACAACTGTATCATTACAACTGTATCAAAGTACATTACAACTGTATCAAAGTGCATTACAACTGTATCACTACAACTGTATCATTACAACTGTATCAATGTACATTACAACTGTATCATTACAATTGTATCATTACAACTGTATCAATGTACATTACAACTGTATCATTACAACAGTATCATTACAACTGTATCAAAGTACATTATAACTGTGTCATTGCAACTGTATCAAAGTGCATTACAACTGTATCATTACAACTGTATCATTGCAACTGTATCAATGTACATTACAACTGTATCATTACAACTGTATCAATGTACATTACAACTGTATCATTACAACTGTATCAATGTACATTACAACTGTATCATTACAACTGTATCAATGTACATTACAACTGTATCATTACAACTGTATCAATGTACATTACAACTGTATCAAAGTACATTACAACTGTATCATTACAACTGTATCATTACAACTGTATCATTACAACTGTATCAAAGTGCATTACAACTGTATCATTACAACTGTATCATTGCAACTGTATCAAAGTGCATTACAACTGTATCATTACAACTGTATCATTACAACTGTATCAATGTACATAACAAATATATCATTACAACTGTATCAATTTACATTACAACTGTATCATTACAACTGTATCAATGTACATTACAACTGTATCATTACAACTGTATCAATGTACATTACAACTGTATCATTACAACTGTATCAAAGTACATTACAACTGTATCACTACAACTGTATCAATGTACATTACAACTGTATTATTACAACTGTATCAAAGTACATTACAACTGTATCATTGCAACTGTATCAAAGTGCATTACAACTGTATCATTACAACTGTATCAATGTGCATTACAACTGTATCATTACATCTGTATCATTACAACTGTATCATTACAACTGTATCAATGTACATGACAACTGTATCATTACAACTGTATCAATGTACATTACAACTGTATCATTACAACTGTATCAAAGTACATTACAACTGTATCATTACAACTGTATCAAAGTGCATTACAACTGTATCATTACAACTGTATCATTACAATTGTATCATTACAACTGTATCAATGTACATTACAACTGTATCATTACAACAGTATCATTACAACTGTATCAAAGTACATTACAACTGTATCATTACAACTGTATCATTACAACTGTATCAAAGTACATTATAACTGTATCATTGCAACTGTATCAAAGTGCATTACAACTGTATCATTACAACTGTATCATTGCAACTGTATCAATGTACATTACAACTGTATCATTACAACTGTATCAATGTACATTACAACTGTATCATTACAACTGTATCAATTTACATTACAACTGTATCATTACAACTGTATCATTGCAACTGTATCAATGTACATTACAACTGTATCATTACAACTGTATCAATGTACATTACAACTGTATCATTACAACTGTATCAATTTACATTACAACTGTATCATTACAACTGTATCAATGTACATTACTACTGTATCATTACAACTGTATCAAAGTACATTACAACTGTATCATTACAACTGTATCATTACAACTGTATCAAAGTGCATTACAACTGTATCATTACAACTGTATCATTGCAACTGTATCAAAGTGCATTACAACTGTATCATTACAACTGTATCAATGTACATTACAACTGTATCATTACAACTGTATCAATGTACATAACAAATATATCATTACAACTGTATCAATTTACATTACAACTGTATCATTACAACTGTATCATTACAACTGTATCATTACAACTGTATCAAAATACATTACAACTGTATCATTACAACTGTATCATTGCAACTGTATCAAAGTGCATTACAACTGTATCATTACAACTGTATCAATGTACATTACAACTGTATCATTACAACTGTATCAATGTACATAACAAATATATCATTACAACTGTATCAATTTACATTACAACTGTATCATTACAACTGTATCATTACAACTGTATCAATGTACATTACAACTGTATCATTACAACTGTATCAATGTACATTACAACTGTATCATTACAACTGTATCAAAGTACATTACAACTGTATCATTACAACTGTATCATTACAACTGTATCAATGTACATTACAACTGTATTATTACAACTGTATCAAAGTACATTACAACTGTATCATTGCAACTGTATCAAAGTGCATTACAACTGTATCATTACAACTGTATCAAAGTACATTACAACTGTATCATTACAACTGTATAAATGTACATTACAACTGTATCATTACAACTGTATCAATGTACATTACAACTGTATCATTACAACTGTATCATTACAACTGTTTCAATGTACATTACAACTGTATCATTACAACTGTATCAATTAGCATTACAACTGTATCATTACAACTGTATCAAAGTACATTACAACTGTATCATTACAACTGTATCAAAGTACATTACAACTGTAGCAATACAACTGTATCAAAGTACATTACAGCTGTATCATTACAACTGTATCAAAGTACATTACAACTGTATCATTACAACTGTATCAAAGTACATTACAACTGTATCATTACAACTGTATCAAAGTACATTACAACTGTATCATTGCAACTGTATCAAAGTGCATTACAACTGTATCAATGTACATTACAACTGTATCATTACAACTGTATCATTACAACTGTATCAATGTGCATTACAACTGTATCATTACAACTGTATCATTACAACTGTATCAAAGTACATTACAACTGTATCATTACAACTGTATCAAAGTACATTACAACTGTATCAAAGTGCATTACAACTGTATCACTACAACTGTATCATTACAACTGTATCAATGTACATTACAACTGTATCATTACAATTGTATCATTACAACTGTATCAATGTACATTACAACTGTATCATTACAACAGTATCATTACAACTGTATCAAAGTACATTATAACTGTATCATTGCAACTGTATCAAAGTGCATTACAACTGTATCATTACAACTGTATCATTACAACTGTATCATTGCAACTGTATCAATGTACATTACAACTGTATCATTACAACTGTATCAATGTACATTACAACTGTATCATTACAACTGTATCAATGTACATTACAACTGTATCATTACAACTGTATCAATGTACATTACAACTGTATCATTACAACTGTATCAATTTACATTACAACTGTATCAAAGTACATTACAACTGTATCATTACAACTGTATCATTACAACTGTATCATTACAACTGTATCAAAGTGCATTACAACTGTATCATTACAACTGTATCATTGCAACTGTATCAAAGTGCATTACAACTGTATCATTACAACTGTATCATTACAACTGTATCAATGTACATAACAAATATATCATTACAACTGTATCAATTTACATTACAACTGTATCATTACAACTGTATCATTACAACTGTATCAATGTACATTACAACTGTATCATTACAACTGTATCAATGTACATTACAACTGTATCATTACAACTGTATCAAAGTACATTACAACTGTATCACTACAACTGTATCAATGTACATTACAACTGTATTATTACAACTGTATCAAAGTGCATTACAACTGTATCATTGCAACTGTATCAAAGTGCATTACAACTGTATCATTACAACTGTATCAATGTGCATTACAACTGTATCATTACATCTGTATCATTACAACTGTATTATTACAACTGTATCAATGTACATTACAACTGTATCATTACAACTGTATCAATGTACATTACAACTGTATCATTACAACTGTATCAAAGTACATTACAACTGTATCATTACAACTGTATCAAAGTGCATTACAACTGTATCATTACAACTGTATCATTACAATTGTATCAATGTACATTACAACTGTATCATTACAACAGTATCATTACAACTGTATCAAAGTACATTACAACTGTATCATTACAACTGTATCATTACAACTGTATCAAAGTACATTATAACTGTATCATTGCAACTGTATCAAAGTGCATTACAACTGTATCATTACAACTGTATCATTGCAACTGTATCAATGTACATTACAACTGTATCATTACAACTGTATCAATGTACATTACAACTGTATCATTACAACTGTATCAATGTACATTAGAACTGTATCATTACAACTGTATCAATGTACATTACAACTGTATCATTACAACTGTATCAATTTACATTACAACTGTATCATTACAACTGTATCATTACAACTGTATCAATGTACATTACTACTGTATCATTACAACTGTATCAAAGTACATTACAACTGTATCATTACAACTGTATCATTACAACTGTATCAAAGTGCATTACAACTGTATCATTACAACTGTATCATTGCAACTGTATCAAAGTGCATTACAACTGTATCATTACAACTGTATCATTACAACTGTATCAATGTACATTACAACTGTATCATTACAACTGTATCAATGTACATAACAAATATATCATTACAACTGTATCAATTTACATTACAACTGTATCATTACAACTGTATCATTACAACTGTATCATTACAACTGTATCAAAGTGCATTACAACTGTATCATTACAACTGTATCATTGCAACTATCAAAGTGCATTACAACTGTATCATTACAACTGTATCAATGTACATTACAACTGTATCATTACAACTGTATCAATGTACATAACAAATATATCATTACAACTGTATCAATTTACATTACAACTGTATCATTACAACTGTATCATTACAACTGTATCAATGTACATTACAACTGTATCATTACAACTGTATCAATGTACATTACAACTGTATCATTACAACTGTATCAAAGTACATTACAACTGTATCATTACAACTGTATCATTACAACTGTATCAATGTACATTACAACTGTATTATTACAACTGTATCAAAGTACATTACAACTGTATCATTGCAACTGTATCAAAGTGCATTACAACTGTATCATTACAACTGTATCAATGTGCATTACAACTGTATCATTACATCTGTATCATTACAACTGTATCATTACAACTGTATCATTACAACTGTATCAATGTACATTACAACTGTATCATTACAACTGTATCAAAGTACATTACAACTGTATCATTACAACTGTATCAAAGTACATTACAACTTTATCATTACAATTGTATCATTACAACTGTATCATTACAACTGTATCAATGTACATTACAACTGTATCATTACAACAGTATCATTACAACTGTATCAAAGTACATTACAACTGTATCATTACAACTGTATCATTACAACAGTATCATTACAACTGTATCAAAGTGCATTACAACTGTATCAATGTATATTACAACTGTATCATTACAACTGTATCATTACAACTGTATCATTACAACTGTATCAATGTGCATTACAACTGTATCATTACATCTGTATCATTACAACTGTATCATTACAACTATATCAATGTACATTACAACTGTATCATTACAACTGTATCAATGTACATTACAACTGTGTCATTACAACTGTATCAAAGTACATTACAACTGTATCATTACAACTGTATAAAAGTACATTACAACTGTATCATTGCAACTGTATCAAAGTGCATTCCAACTGTATCATTCCAACTGTATCATGCCAACTGTATCATTACAACTGTATCATTACAACTGTATCAATGTACATTACAACTGTATCATTACAACTGTATCAATGTACATTACAACTGTATCATTACAACTGTATCATTACAACTGTATCAATGTACATTACAACTGTATCATTACAACTGTATCAATGTACATTACAACTCTATCATTACAACTGTATCATTACAACTGTATCATTACAACTGTATCATTGCAACTGTATCAAAGTGCATTACAACTGTATCATTCCAACTGTATCATGACAACTGTATCATTACAACTGCATCATTACAACTGTATCATTACAACTGTATCAATGTACATTACAACTGTATCATTACAACTGTATCATTACAACTGTATCAATGTACATTACAACTGTATCATTGCAACTGTATCAAAGTGCATTACAACTGTATCATTCCAACTGTATCATGACAACTGTATCATTACAACTGTATCATTACAACTGTATCAATGTACATTACAACTGTATCATTACAACTGTATCAATGTACATTACAACTGTATCATTACAACTGTATCATTACAACTGTATCAATGTACATTACAACTGTATCAATGTACATTACAACTGTATCATTACAACTGTATCATTACAACTGTATCATTACAACTGTATCAATGTACATTACAACTGTATCATTACAACTGTATCAATGTGCATTACAACTGTATCATTACAACTGTATCAAAGTACATTACAACTGTATCATTACAACTGTATCAAAGTACATTACAACTGTATCATTACAACTGTATCACAGTACATTACAACTGTATCATTGCAACTGTATCATTACAACTGTATCATTACAACTGTATCAAAGTACATTACAACTGTATCATTACAACTGTATCAAAGTACATTACAACTGTATCATTGCAACTGTATCAAAGTGCATTACAACTGTATCACTACAACTGTATCATTACAACTGTATCAATGTACATTACAACTGTATCATTACAACTGTATCATTACAACTGTATCAATGTACATTACAACTGTATCATTACAACTGTATCATTACAACTGTATCAATGTACATTACAACTGTATCATTACAACTGTATCAAAGTACATTACAACTGTATCATTACAACTGTATCATTACAACTGTATCATTGCAACTGTATCAAAGTGCATTACAACTGTATCATTACAACTGTATCATTGCAACTGTATCAATGTACATTACAACTGTAACATTACAACTGTATCAATGTACATTACAACTGTATCATTACAACTGTATCATTGCAACTGTATCAAAGTGCATTACAACTGTATCATTACAACTGTATCATTGCAACTGTATCAAAGTGCATTACAACTGTATCATTACAACTGTATCAATGTACATTACAACTGTATCATTACAACTGTATCAATGTACATAACAAATATATCATTACAACTGTATCAATTTACATTACAACTGTATCATTACAACTGTATCATTACAACTGTATCAATGTACATTACAACTGTATCATTACAACTGTATCAATGTACATTACAACTGTATCATTACAACTGTATCAAAGTACATTACAACTGTATCATTACAACTGTATCATTACAACTGTATCAATGTACATTACAACTGTATTATTACAACTGTATCAAAGTACATTACAACTGTATCATTGCAACTGTATCAAAGTGCATTACAACTGTATCATTACAACTGTATCAATGTGCATTACAACTGTATCATTACATCTGTATCATTACAACTGTATCATTACAACTGTATCATTACAACTGTATCAATGTACATTACAACTGTATCATTACAACTGTATCAAAGTACATTACAACTGTATCATTACAACTGTATCAAAGTACATTACAACTTTATCATTACAATTGTATCATTACAACTGTATCATTACAACTGTATCAATGTACATTACAACTGTATCATTACAACAGTATCATTACAACTGTATCAAAGTACATTACAACTGTATCATTACAACTGTATCATTACAACAGTATCATTACAACTGTATCAAAGTGCATTACAAATGTATCAATGTATATTACAACTGTATCATTACAACTGTATCATTACAACTGTATCATTACAACTGTATCAATGTGCATTACAACTGTATCATTACATCTGTATCATTACAACTGTATCATTACAACTATATCATTACAACTATATCAATGTACATTACAACTGTATCATTACAACTGTATCAATGTACATTACAACTGTGTCATTACAACTGTATCAAAGTACATTACAACTGTGTCATTACAACTGTATAAAAGTACATTACAACTGTATCATTGCAACTGTATCAAAGTGCATTCCAACTGTATCATTCCAACTGTATCATGCCAACTGTATCATTACAACTGTATCATTACAACTGTATCAATGTACATTACAACTGTATCATTACAACTGTATCAATGTACATTACAACTGTATCATTACAACTGTATCATTACAACTGTATCAATGTACATTACAACTGTATCATTACAACTGTATCAATGTACATTACAACTGTATCATTACAACTGTATCATTACAACTGTATCATTACAACTGTATCATTGCAACTGTATCAAAGTGCATTACAACTGTATCATTCCAACTGTATCATGACAACTGTATCATTACAACTGCATCATTACAACTGTATCATTACAACTGTATCAATGTACATTACAACTGTATCATTACAACTGTATCATTACAACTGTATCAATGTACATTACAACTGTATCATTGCAACTGTATCAAAGTGCATTACAACTGTATCATTCCAACTGTATCATGACAACTGTATCATTACAACTGTATCAATGTACATTACAACTGTATCATTACAACTGTATCAATGTACATTACAACTGTATCATTACAACTGTATCATTACAACTGTATCAATGTACATTACAACTGTATCAATGTACATTACAACTGTATCATTACAACTGTATCATTACAACTGTATCATTACAACTGTATCAATGTACATTACAACTGTATCATTACAACTGTATCAATGTGCATTACAACTGTATCATTACAACTGTATCAAAGTACATTACAACTGTATCATTACAACTGTATCACAGTACATTACAACTGTATCATTGCAACTGTATCATTACAACTGTATCATTACAACTGTATCAAAGTACATTACAACTGTATCATTACAACTGTATCAAAGTACATTACAACTGTATCATTGCAACTGTATCAAAGTGCATTACAACTGTATCACTACAACTGTATCATTACAACTGTATCAATGTACATTACAACTGTATCATTACAACTGTATCATTACAACTGTATCAATGTACATTACAACTGTATCATTACAACTGTATCATTACAACTGTATCAATGTACATTACAACTGTATCATTACAACAGTATCATTACAACTGTATCAAAGTACATTACAACTGTATCATTACAACTGTATCATTACAACAGTATCATTACAACTGTATCAAAGTGCATTACAACTGTATCAATGTATATTACAACTGTATCATTACAACTGTATCATTACAACTGTATCATTACAACTGTATCAATGTGCATTACAACTGTATCATTACATCTGTATCATTACAACTGTATCATTACAACTATATCAATGTACATTACAACTGTATCATTACAACTGTATCAATGTACATTACAACTGTGTCATTACAACTGTATCAAAGTACATTACAACTGTATCATTACAACTGTATAAAAGTACATTACAACTGTATCATTGCAACTGTATCAAAGTGCATTCCAACTGTATCATTCCAACTGTATCATGCCAACTGTATCATTACAACTGTATCATTACAACTGTATCAATGTACATTACAACTGTATCATTACAACTGTATCAATGTACATTACAACTGTATCATTACAACTGTATCATTACAACTGTATCAATGTACATTACAACTGTATCATTACAACTGTATCAATGTACATTACAACTCTATCATTACAACTGTATCATTACAACTGTATCATTACAACTGTATCATTGCAACTGTATCAAAGTGCATTACAACTGTATCATTCCAACTGTATCATGACAACTGTATCATTACAACTGCATCATTACAACTGTATCATTACAACTGTATCATTACAACTGTATCATTACAACTGTATCAATGTACATTACAACTGTATCATTGCAACTGTATCAAAGTGCATTACAACTGTATCATTCCAACTGTATCATGACAACTGTATCATTACAACTGTATCAATGTACATTACAACTGTATCATTACAACTGTATCAATGTACATTACAACTGTATCATTACAACTGTATCATTACAACTGTATCAATGTACATTACAACTGTATCAATGTACATTACAACTGTATCATTACAACTGTATCATTACAACTGTATCATTACAACTGTATCAATGTACATTACAACTGTATCATTACAACTGTATCAATGTGCATTACAACTGTATCATTACAACTGTATCAAAGTACATTACAACTGTATCATTACAACTGTATCACAGTACATTACAACTGTATCATTATCAACTGTATCATTACAACATTGTATCATTACAACTGTATCAAAGTACATTACAACTGTATCATTACAACTGTATCAAAGTACATTACAACTGTATCATTACAACTGTATCATTACAACTGTATCAATGTACATTACAACTGTATCATTACAACTGTATCATTACAACTGTATCAATGTACATTACATTACAACTGTATCATTACAACTGTATCATTACAACTGTATCAATGTACATTACAACTGTATCATTACAACTGTATCATTACAACTGTATCATTACAACTGTATCATTACAACAGTATCATTACAACTGTATCAAAGTACAACTGTATCAATGTATTCATTACAACTGTATCATTACAACTGTGCATTACAATTACAACTGTATCAATGTCATTACAACTGTATCATTACAACTGTATCATTACAACTGTATCATTACAACATATCAATGTACATTACAACTGTATCATTACAACTGTATCAATGTACATTACAACTGTGTCATTACAACTGTATCAAAGTACATTACAACTGTATCATTACAACTGTATAAAAGTACATTACAACTGTATCATTGCAACTGTATCAAAGTGCATTCCAACTGTATCATTCCAACTGTATCATGCCAACTGTATCATTACAACTGTATCATTACAACTGTATCAATGTACATTACAACTGTATCATTACAACTGTATCAATGTACATTACAACTGTATCATTACAACTGTATCATTACAACTGTATCAATGTACATTACAACTGTATCATTACAACTGTATCAATGTACATTACAACTCTATCATTACAACTGTATCATTACAACTGTATCATTACAACTGTATCATTGCAACTGTATCAAAGTGCATTACAACTGTATCATTCCAACTGTATCATGACAACTGTATCATTACAACTGCATCATTACAACTGTATCATTACAACTGTATCATTACAACTGTATCATTACAACTGTATCAATGTACATTACAACTGTATCATTGCAACTGTATCAAAGTGCATTACAACTGTATCATTCCAACTGTATCATGACAACTGTATCATTACAACTGTATCATTACAACTGTATCAATGTACATTACAACTGTATCATTACAACTGTATCAATGTACATTACAACTGTATCATTACAACTGTATCATTACAACTGTATCAATGTACATTACAACTGTATCAATGTACATTACAACTGTATCATTACAACTGTATCATTACAACTGTATCATTACAACTGTATCAATGTGCATTACAACTGTATCATTACAACTGTATCAAAGTACATTACAACTGTATCATTACAACTGTATCAAAGTACATTACAACTGTATCATTACAACTGTATCACAGTACATTACAACTGTATCATTGCAACTGTATCATTACAACTGTATCATTACAACTGTATCAAAGTACATTACAACTGTATCATTACAACTGTATCAAAGTACATTACAACTGTATCATTGCAACTGTATCAAAGTGCATTACAACTGTATCACTACAACTGTATCATTACAACTGTATCAATGTACATTACAACTGTATCATTACAACTGTATCATTACAACTGTATCAATGTACATTACAACTGTATCATTACAACTGCATCATTACAACTGTATCAATGTACATTACAACTGTATCATTACAACTGTATCAAAGTACATTACAACTGTATCATTACAACTGTATCATTACAACTGTATCATTGCAACTGTATCAAAGTGCATTACAACTGTATCATTACAACTGTATCATTGCAACTGTATCAATGTACATTACAACTGTAACATTACAACTGTATCAATGTACATTACAACTGTATCATTACAACTGTATCATTGCAACTGTATCAAAGTGCATTACAACTGTATCATTACAACTGTATCATTGCAACTGTATCAAAGTGCATTACAACTGTATCATTACAACTGTATCAATGTACATTACAACTGTATCATTACAACTGTATCAATGTACATAACAAATATATCATTACAACTGTATCAATTTACATTACAACTGTATCATTACAACTGTATCATTACAACTGTATCAATGTACATTACAACTGTATCATTACAACTGTATCAATGTACATTACAACTGTATCATTACAACTGTATCAAAGTACATTACAACTGTATCATTACAACTGTATCATTACAACTGTATCAATGTACATTACAACTGTATTATTACAACTGTATCAAAGTACATTACAACTGTATCATTGCAACTGTATCAAAGTGCATTACAACTGTATCATTACAACTGTATCAATGTGCATTACAACTGTATCATTACATCTGTATCATTACAACTGTATCATTACAACTGTATCATTACAACTGTATCAATGTACATTACAACTGTATCATTACAACTGTATCAAAGTACATTACAACTGTATCATTACAACTGTATCAAAGTACATTACAACTTTATCATTACAATTGTATCATTACAACTGTATCATTACAACTGTATCAATGTACATTACAACTGTATCATTACAACAGTATCATTACAACTGTATCAAAGTACATTACAACTGTATCATTACAACTGTATCATTACAACAGTATCATTACAACTGTATCAAAGTGCATTACAACTGTATCAATGTATATTACAACTGTATCATTACAACTGTATCATTACAACTGTATCATTACAACTGTATCAATGTGCATTACAACTGTATCATTACATCTGTATCATTACAACTGTATCATTACAACTATATCAATGTACATTACAACTGTATCATTACAACTGTATCAATGTACATTACAACTGTGTCATTACAACTGTATCAAAGTACATTACAACTGTATCATTACAACTGTATAAAAGTACATTACAACTGTATCATTGCAACTGTATCAAAGTGCATTCCAACTGTATCATTCCAACTGTATCATGCCAACTGTATCATTACAACTGTATCATTACAACTGTATCAATGTACATTACAACTGTATCATTACAACTGTATCAATGTACATTACAACTGTATCATTACAACTGTATCATTACAACTGTATCAATGTACATTACAACTGTATCATTACAACTGTATCAATGTACATTACAACTCTATCATTACAACTGTATCATTACAACTGTATCATTACAACTGTATCATTGCAACTGTATCAAAGTGCATTACAACTGTATCATTCCAACTGTATCATGACAACTGTATCATTACAACTGCATCATTACAACTGTATCATTACAACTGTATCAATGTACATTACAACTGTATCATTACAACTGTATCATTACAACTGTATCAATGTACATTACAACTGTATCATTGCAACTGTATCAAAGTGCATTACAACTGTATCATTCCAACTGTATCATGACAACTGTATCATTACAACTGTATCATTACAACTGTATCAATGTACATTACAACTGTATCATTACAACTGTATCAATGTACATTACAACTGTATCATTACAACTGTATCAATGTACATTACAACTGTATCAATGTACATTACAACTGTATCATTACAACTGTATCATTACAACTGTATCATTACAACTGTATCAATGTACATTACAACTGTATCATTACAACTGTATCAATGTGCATTACAACTGTATCATTACAACTGTATCAAAGTACATTACAACTGTATCATTACAACTGTATCAAAGTACATTACAACTGTATCATTACAACTGTATCACAGTACATTACAACTGTATCATTGCAACTGTATCATTACAACTGTATCATTACAACTGTATCAAAGTACATTACAACTGTATCATTACAACTGTATCAAAGTACATTACAACTGTATCATTGCAACTGTATCAAAGTGCATTACAACTGTATCACTACAACTGTATCATTACAACTGTATCAATGTACATTACAACTGTATCATTACAACTGTATCATTACAACTGTATCAATGTACATTACAACTGTATCATTACAACTGTATCAAAGTACATTACAACTGTATCATTACAACTGTATCATTGCAACTGTATCAAAGTGCATTACAACTGTATCATTACAACTGTATCATTGCAACTGTATCAATGTACATTACAACTGTAACATTACAACTGTATCAATGTACATTACAACTGTATCATTACAACTGTATCATTGCAACTGTATCAAAGTGCATTACAACTGTATCATTACAACTGTATCATTGCAACTGTATCAAAGTGCATTACAACTGTATCATTACAACTGTATCATTACAACTGTATCAATGTACATTACAACTGTATCATTACAACTGTATCAATGTACATTACAACTGTATCATTACAACTGTATCATTACAACTATGTCAAAGTACATTACAACTAGTTAAGTTCAGTTAAGAACAAATTCTTATTTACAATGACGGCCTTCCCTGGACGTCACTGGGCCAACTGTGCGCTGCCCTATGGGACTCCCAATCACAGCCGGATGTGATACAGCCTGGATTGTAAACAGGTAATGCAGTGACGCGTCTTGCACTGAGATGCAGTGTCTTAGACCACTGCACCATTCGGGAGCCCAGTAAGGTATCCTGAGCGTCTCGCTGGGTCACTGCGTAATGACACTGACGATGACTAACAACCTACGATGGAGTCACCAGATCTAAAATAGAAGCACGGCAGCCATTTTTCAGGAAGGTTAACAATGACAGGATCCTAAACCCTGATGTCATCTCTTAGCGCCACAGCGTGCCATAATTCCACCGTGACGACATTTAGCAACAACACAATCATCCATCAACACCCTATCTGGAGAGAGAGGGCTGCTATTGTACAGTGTTACAGACTGATACAGACAGATCCTGATCACTGATATCCTGGATAAGATGTCTGACACAGTGTTCTCTTTTAAAGAGACAGTGGTGGAGGTATTGGCAGGGGTAAAATGAGGTAAGACATCCCTCCTCCTCTCCTCCTCCTCATCATGCTTCTGGTTTATTTCCATGCCGCTCCGCTCGGGTCGAGTGTGACGCACATTTGAAATGGGAAAATAATCAGCCCTTTTATTACGGTGGTGTCATCAGAAGCAGAACAGCCACAGTAAGTGCCCGTTTAGTTACTCCTGACTGGCCTGGTGTAGTCTCGCTGACATCAAACTCAACATCTTCCTGACTTCAGAGTCTGGCAAGGCTGCTTGATGTTACAGGCACGATGCATCTATAATGATGATTTTTGCTGATTGGTTTTCTTCTGTGTCTTTCTCACTCAAACACCCACATGGACAACCACATACAGCTCGAGCCCCGCCCACTTCCAATACAACTGTTGGATTTTCTAATCAAGACAATGTGAGGTCTCAACTCCCCAGAAAAAGAAGAAAATGTTTCAGAAAACCAATCAAAGATCAGCACATTTCTGTGCGAATGCTGCATTTCCAACGGACTCCTGTCCAGACCAGTGTGTCACCGCTCTCCCTCGTGTCAGCCAGGCTAGGCCTTGTCTGGTCTTGTCTGATAGGGGCCTCCAGGGCCATGACTCAACACCCAAACATGAGAGCCAAGGGGCCACGAGGACAGTAGAACCACTACAGACCTACATCCCAGGGGCCAGCAGGACAGTAGAACCACTACAGACCTACATCCCAGCGGCCAGCAGGACAGTAGAACCACTACAGACCTACATCCCAGGGGCCAGCAGGACAGTAGAACCACTACAGACCTATATCCCAGGGGCCAGCAGGACAGTAGAACCACTACAGACCTACATCCCAGGGGCCAGCAGGACAGTAGAACCACTACAGAGAACCACTACAGACCTACATCCCAGGGGCCAGCAGGACAGTAGAACCACTACAGACCTACATCCCAGGGGCCAGCAGGACAGTAGAACCACTACAGACCTACATCCCAGGGGCCAGCAGGACAGTAGAACCACTACAGACCTACAGCGCAGGGGCCAGCAGGACAGTAGAACCACTAGAGACCTACAGCCCAGGGGCCAGCAGAGAGGATACTGGATATCAGGGTGGGGTCCATTCTGATTCACTTCAGTCTTTTCATGAAGTGATTTTAAAATGTAATACACCATAAAAAAAAACATAATAAAATGATGGCCAATCATTGGAGAGAACTTTAATTGAGTCCTATTCTGCTGAGAGCAATATGTGAGGGAGAAAAACTAAGCTGACTACCGCATAAAAAGCCACTTCATTAACTAACCAAGCTGTTATATCCCTGTCTTAAAAGGTTCAATGCCTAATGTCATTTCTTAGCAAATGAAAACAATTTAACGCAGTCATCTTTACAGTTGTAATGTGTGTGTGCGTGTGTCTGTCACACACTGGGCAAATGTAAGCTGGAGAAATAAAGGACCTGTACACACAGAAGCAGAGTGCACAAACAAAACACACACACACACCATCATATACACACACATCTCCACACACACACATAAAGACATCGACTACACAGTCTCACAAGCAGTAGAACTGTAGATCCAGAAGCTGAGATGGGATGTTTGTTTGGATTGTCTGTGTTCATCCATTGCAGTAAGTAGAAGACACAGTTGGAGACGAGCTAAACTGATGCTGAGGACATCTGGGCCGTAGAGCCATAGGCATATGCTTCAGAGAAAGACAGAATACAGCATACAGTTTCTCTCAACCTATGTGTAGGTAGCTGGAGGAAGGTAACATGTCTTGACCCTATCTTCTCCTTTTCCCCCAGTATTCTCAAGAACTACAGTTGAAGTCGGAAGTTTACAAACACCTTAGTCAGTTTTTCACAATTCCTGACATTTAATCCGAGTAAAAATTCCCTGTCTTAGGTCAGTTAGGATCACCACCTTATTTTAAGAATGTGAACTGTCAAAATAATAGTAGAGAAAATGATTTATTTCAGCTTTTATTTCTTTCATCACATTCCCAGTGGGTCAGAAGTTTACATACACTCAATTAGTATTTAGTAGCATTGCCTTTAAATTGTTTAACTTGGGTCAAACGTTTCGGGTAGCCTTCCACAATAAGTTGGGTGAATTTTGACCCATTCCTCCTGACAGAGCTGGTGTAACAGAGTCAGGTTAGTAGGCCTCCTTGCTCTCTGACTGATGTCTTGAAATGTTGCTTCAATATATTCACATATTCAAAAAGTTACATGTTTGTTTCATCAGACAACATTTCTCCAAAAGGTACGATTTTTGTCCCCATGTGCAGTTGCAAACCGTAGTCTGGATTTTTTATGACGGTTATGGAGCAGTGGCCTCTCCTTGCTGAGCGGTCTTTCAGGTTATGTCAATATAGGACTTGTTTTACTGTGACTATAGATACTTTTCTACCAGTTTCCTCCAGCATCTTCACAAGGTCCTTTGCTGTTGTTCTGGGATTGAATTGCACTTTTCGCACCAAAGTACGTTCCTCTCTAGGAGACAGAATGAGTCTCCTTCCTAAGCGGTATGATGGCTGTGTGGTCCCATGGTGTTTATACTTGCATAATATTGTTTGTACAGATGAACATGGTACCTTCAGGCATTTGGAAATTGCTCCCAAGGATGAATCAGACCTGTGGAGGTCTACCATTCTTTTCTGAGGTCTTAGCTGATTTCTTTGCATTTTCCCATGATGTTTAGCAAAGAGGCACAGAGTTTGAAGGTAGGCCTTGAAATACATCCACAGGTACACATCCAATTGACTCAAATTATGTCAATTAGCCTATCAGAAGCTTCTAAAGCCATGACAGAATTTCCTGGCATTTTTCCAAGCTGTTTAAAGGCACAGTCAAATTAGTGTATGTAAACTTCTGACCCACTGGAATTGTGATACAGTGGATTATAAGTGAAATAATCTGTCTGTAATCAATTGTTGGAAAAATTACATGTGTTATGCACAAAGTAGATGTCCTAACCGACTTGCCCAAACTATAGTTTGTTAACAAGAAATTTGTGGAGTGGTTGAAAAACAAGTTTTAATGACTCCAACCTAAGTGTATGTAAACTTCTGACTTCAACTGTATTTAGGTCCATAGCCATATTTTCAGAATATAAAATCCATGGCTCTGTGTAGGCCAATCCCTCTTTGACTCTCACTTTATCACCATCCTCTCCATCTCTCCTTACCTACTGACCTCCACTGTTCCCTTTCTCTCCTCTCATTCCCCCTTTCCCTCAACATGGCCAAGTTCACCTCCTGTAGGCTCATTTCTCACCTGTAATAACAAACAATGGCTGTGTGCGATGTGACATGCCACCACCGATTGGATTTTAAACCCATCTATCATGAGACCGGGCAGTCATTGGCTGGTAGGAGACATCTGAGTGATCAATAACGCCGCCCCATAAGAGCCCACTCCATACTGTCTGTTTGACAGAACTCAAGTGGTGGGAATCAACAGTGCAAAGGAACATAGCCAAACATGTGGAGATTGTTAACGATGCTTCATTAAATATTCTTGGTTTAGTGATCGTTCCATCGTCAGATGATAATCATTCCTGCTTGGTGATTGGATAGACCCTTAGACTGGTGTGTGGTGATAGGGGATGGAGAGGGAGAAAATAGACCCATATGTAGCACGCTGAGCATGGTGTGTGTGAGTGTGTGTGTTAGTGTATGGGGAAGTTCATGCTGGCAGGGTCATAACTACTGTTTTCTATGAAGGGAGAAACAGTGGACATGTGCTGTGGTTTCCACCATGTGTTTCCCACAGAAGCCGACACACACACACACACGTTGGTCTGAGTGTACTGTTGTCTGTGACCCATACCTGTGCACTGGGTTTTACAGGCTGGTTCACACCGTTGCCTCATGCGTTGCCATGCCGACAGGCCCTGAACACTAGCCCTTTGTACAGCCACACTGGTGCGTGGGAAGGCCCTCTACTAAGGTCTACTGGTTGCGTGTGTTCGCATCTGGCGTTCTCACCAACGGTAAGGATGAGTGTGTGTGTGTGTGTGTGTGTGTGTGTGTGTGTGTGTGTGTGTGTGTGTGTGTGTGTGTGTGTGTGTGTTTGGCACAGGGCATATGGTTCTGTGTGTGTATGCAGTGGGACTGCCCTGGAGGAAGATGGGACCTGGGTCCATGTATCAGAGCAGCAGAGCAGGCTGGGTAATTCAGCCCATCTGGAAGCCATTGGCCTGGGCAGCCTCTTAGCCCTGCAGCTACAAGCTTCTGCCCTCCCCATCCCAGGCCAGGCCCTATACGCTGACAAACACACACAGGGGCACATAAATGCACACACACACACACACACACACACACACACACACACACACACACACACACACACACACACACACCATAGCCAGAATGATTGACATATGAAACACACACATACATACATACACAAACAAATCCTACTATTTGGCATCTCATCCCATCTGATCCCACAGGGAAATGCAGGGTCTGGCTGGAGATGCCTATCGCTGTGGTCCCAGACACTGAACTGTGTGTGTGGAAGACGAGCTCTGTGCGTGGAGACTAGTGGATGGAGAGGAGCCCCGGGGCCACAGGAAACCCATAGAGACACAGAAGTCTGTGTGAGAGAAAGAGCGAGAGAGAGAGAGAGAGAGACTCAGCTTCCTCCTCCCTTGCTCTGCAGGTCGGCTATCAGGCTCTTTCCCCTCTCCACTGGCTCGTCCATCAGTCTCTCTCTGGGGCAGCTTGCCCTCTGTTTTGCCCTCTGCCCATTATCTTGGTAAACCTCACCCTGACCCCTGACACACAAACCACATCCTTGGTCCCTGCTGGCCCCTGGCAGTGATGGATCAGCTCCACAGCCAAAGGTGAGGGACAAGCCACTGGCAACACCGACAGACCACTAAGACACCAAATAGAGAACATGGTATTCTATCTAGAGGACACCACAAACTTATATGAATTTGTATTCCTAATGAGCTATACAGTAAAGTTACAAATGAATAATATAGAAATGTGATTTTGATGTTGAATTGTTTTCCATAGCTCTATCCCTACACTCATTTTCATGTTGTTTCTGATTGACACTGACTACCTTCAATCAAGCGTTTCCCTCAATCTTTTAAAAGCAGCTTGAGTTATGTCTCTTTTCCTGCATGTCTACTCTCTCTCTTCATTCAGAAACGTGACTCAGACAAGCCAACCCTACATAGCGAGAGGCCATACACACACACACACACACACACACACACACACACACACACACACACACACACACACACACACACACACACACACACACACACACAGGGCCAGCTCTGATGAATTCAAAACCTAGCGCTCCACTCTGCTCCTACAGAGCCTCAGCCATCCAATCATTTAAATCTATTAAAACTTTATTAGGCAGAACACGCCCCATGTGGATCTGTCCTAGTGAAAGAGGGGCTTTGTAGAGGGGTGTGCCGCAGCCCATCCCCTGCCCCTGATGGGCCTCGCCGGACAGTTTTTCCACTCGTCTTTTGGGGATTTCATATCGGGGCTCGCCATGTTGTGATTTCACTCAAGCTTCTCTGCGGTCTTCAACAGTTCACTTCTGCTCAGGGTCTATAACAACGGGGGCCCCGCGCCCTCGTGTGGCGCGACCACCCACACACACACTCACACATAGATGGAGAGAGAACAAAAACACATGCATGCACACAGACATACACACATGAACACACACCACTGAGCTGTCCAAACAGAGCCTGTGTCTTAATCACAGTGCTGGTAAAGAAAAACTGGAAAAAGTAGAGGGACTGAAAGTAAAAATGAGAGGAGAGGAAAGGAGAGACAGAGTCTAATGGGTAGGGTATGATACGCAGCTCGCTGCCTCCTCTCCTCCTCCGTCTCCTCTCTTTTCTCTATTCCCCTTGTGTCCACTCTTCCCTCTACCCCAACCCTCTCTATCTACTGTACATCTCTCCCCATCTCTTTCTCCCCTCTCTCCCTGCCCCATAAGTGCATCTGTTTGTCCCATCTCTGTCTTTGATTAGTGTGATCCTGCTCAGTCTGAGGATGCTGGATTGCAGAGAGGCACCATTACACCCCCTGGACTCCATTTAACTCCTAATCCCTGCATGCATTATCTGCTGAAATTACACACTCTCTCTCTCTCTTCTCTCGCTCTCTCTCTCTCTCTCTTAGCCCTAAGTTAGCTGGAGACTAGAGGGGGATATTATCTTTGGTATGCAGACCCCAAAGGCCCCCAGAGCCCCACAGGCCCCCAGAGCACCAAGACACAACTCTGCCACCCGGGAACAGTCTGCTCTGTCTCCATCCCCCGTTACCCCCTCACTATACCCCAATGTCCCTCCTCCTCCCCTCACCTCTTTCCGCCCCCATCCAAGCAGGCAGGGCGGCTTAAGAGCTAGACCAGAGATCAGATAGACGGCTGCAGATCCACACTAAAGCCCTAAAACTGAGCTAACAAATTACCCTCACCTCACAGTCTTCAACACACACAGACACACGGACACACACACACACAGACACACGGACACACACACACTTTACAGAGGGTTTTAGCTAAGGGGTGTGACTAGAGTTAAATACTGCTTCAAATAATTACTTTATAATGACTCAATGAAAACTCACACTGGTTTACAGGTATACATGTCTGGTACTTGAAACGGTGCGTGAGATTTTAAACAGCCAAATGTAACATTTCTCCAAACCCAAACTCTTAAACACCAAATGTAAGCAAGATTTCCTTCTGAGAACTCCCGACATTGCATTTTATGAGCATTGAAAAGGTCAACCTAGACACTGACAGATGCACCTTCACTCATTCACACTCTATATCCAAGAGAGCTCGCCTCTTCCTATGTCATACACACAGACTCTACTGACCTACTGTGGCCTCATGTTTGTTTGTGTGTGTACGTGTGTGTGTGTGTGTGTGCCTGAGTGAGGGGACCTGTTAGGTAAACTGTTTGACGTGAACGTGGAGGAAGTGATAAACAGGAAGTAAGGACCTCCCGCAGTGCTGACGCCCACACGCCTGGGTCACACCAAACATCCCAGTCATAAACACATGGGATATGTGGTTGTAAATATAGAAATATATATCCTGCCAGAATTTTATGTCAAGAGAGACAGAAAAATCACATACTGTATCTTCAGGAAGTTCAGACCCCTTGACTTATTCTACGTTTGTTGTGTTAAAGCATGAATTCAAAATGGATTACATTTATTATTTTTCTCACATATTGACACACAATACCCCATAGTGACAATTTGAAAAGGTTTTCTAGGCATTTTTGCTCATTTATTGAAAATATCTCATTTACATAAGTATTCACACTCCTGAGTGTGAATACGATTACAGCTGTGAGTAAATCTACGTAAATCTAAGTGCTTTGCACACCTGAATTATACAATATTTGCAAATTATTCTTTAAAAAATTCTTCAAGCTTTGTGAAGTTAGTTGTTGATCATTGCTAGACACACATTTTCATTTCTTTTCAAGCCAATTTAAGTAAAGACTATAACTAGGCAACTCAGGAACATTCAATGTCATCTCAGTAAGCAACTCCAGTGAATATTTGGCCTTGTGTTTTAGGTTATTGTCCTGCTGAAAGAGGAATTTGTCTCCCAGTGTCTGTTGGAAAGCAGACTGAACCAGGTTTTCCTCTAGGATATTGCCTGTGCTTAGCTCTATTCCATTAATTTTATACAAATCCCTAGTCCTTGCTGATGACAAGCATACCCATAACATGATGCAGCCATCACCATGCTTGAAAATATGAAGATTGGTACTCAGTGTATTATGTTGGATTTGCCCCAGTGTATTATGTTGGATTTGCCCCAGTGTATTATGTTGGATTTGCCCCAGTGTATTATGTTGGATTTGCCCCAGTGTATTATGTTGGATTTGCCCCAGTGTATTATGTTGGATTTGCCCCAGTGTATTATGTTGGATTTGCCCCAGTGTATTATGTTGGATTTCCCCCAGTGTATTATGTTGGATTTCCCCCAGTGTATTATGTTGGATTTCCCCCAGTGTATTATGTTGGATTTCCCCCAGTGTATTATGTTGGATTTGTGTTTAGGACATGAAATAACATTTCTTTGCCACCTTTTTTGCAGTTTTACTTTTGTGCCTTATTGCAAAATGGGTGCATGTTTTGGAATATTTTTTTATTCTGTACAGGCTTCCTTCTTTTCACCCTGTCATTTAGGCTGGTATTAAGTGTAATGTTGTTGATCAATCCTCAGTTTTCTCCTATCACAGCCATTAAACTCTGTTTTAAGGTCCTTATAGTGACATTCCCAGAGCAATTTTCTTCCTCTCCGACAGCTGAGTTAGAAAGGATGCCTTATCTTTGTAGAGAATGGGTGTATTGATACAACAGCCAAAGTGTAATTAATAACTTCACCAGGCTCAAAGGGATATTCAATGTCTGCTTTTTTTTAACCCATCTACCAATAGATGCACTTCTTTGCAAAGCATTGGAAAACCTCCCTGGTCTCTGTGGTTGAATCTGTGCTGGAAATTCACTACTCAACATTTTTACTCCTGAACTTATTTAAACTTGCCATAGAAGGGGTTGAATACTTATTGACTCAAGGCATTTCAGCTTTTACAATTTTAATTAATTAGTAAAATGATCAAAAAACATTCCACTTTTACATTATGGGGTATTGTGTGTCACAGGCTTACACTCTCAAATTAATAAAATGTTCTATTTAGGATGTAACACAACAAAATGTGGAAAAAGTTAAGGGTGTGAATACTTTTTGAAGGCACTGTATCTGTCAGACACTGATTCGCAGACCCGGCTGTGTCACCATATATACTGCATCATCAGCATATTATATATACTGTAATATCTTCACTAATATGCTTCTCTGAATATGGTATTATTTACATACAGTGCATTTGGAAAGTATTCAGACGCTTTGACTTTCCCCCTATTTTGTTACGTCACAGCTTTATTCTAAAATGTATTCTTCTTGTTTTTTTCCGACTCAGCAATCTGTACACACACACACACCTCATAATAACAAAACAAATGTAGGAAAAAAAGGACATCTTCAGACCCTTTACTCAGTACTTTGTTGAAGCATCTTTGGCAGCGATTACAGCCTCGAGTCTAATTGGATATGACGCTATAAGCTTGGCTCACCTGTATTTGGCCTGATTGGTGGAGTGCTGGAAAGTTCTCCTATCACCACAGAAGTGGGGACCGTCAATGCAGAAACGTTTTGGCAGGCTCCAGATCTGTGCCTCGACACAATCGTGTCTACAGACAATTCCTTCAACCTCATGGCTGGGTTTTTGCTCTGACTAATGAATACTCAGGGAGAAAAAGGTGTAGATTCACACACAGAGGGTAGCAGGTGTTTATCGTGGTCACAGGCAGACAATGGTCATACACAGGTAGGCAAACAGGCAGGTGAATCAAAACTAGGACTGAAGGTTATGACTGATTCTCACAAGAGCTAGGAAAAGGTTTAGTAGAGTCAAAAACAAACAGTACCTCACACACGCACAAACAGAATGAACTGAATTAAATAAGGAGCTGATGAGACCAGGTGAGTAACTAACACAGGTGAAATCAATGAACAAAAAGACAGGGCTACGTTCAAGAACACAACGAAACAGAGCACAAGGTTGACTAAGAAAATGAATACAGAACCTTACACTGACATGCACTGTCAACTGTGGGACCTTATATAGACAGGTGTGTGCCTTTCCAAATCAAGTCTGAATACTTATTTAAATGTAGTATTTCCGTTTAAAAAAAAAAAAACATTTTCAAACATGTCTGAAAACCCGTTTCTGCTTTTTCATTACGGGGTATTGTGTTTTTATTTATTTAAGCCTTAGAATAAGGCTGTAACGTAACAAAATGTGGAAAAAGTGAAGTGTTCTGAATACTTTACGAATGCACTGTAGATTAAATGAAGTGTCTACCAACCATAGCAGTCAATGTAATCAACACATTATATCAGTTCAATATTATCAACTAACAAAATAAGTTCCTACTCCCCATTTACAGTATAATCATGCCAGAAAGCTACAGTATGCTAATTGCCTTCTTACATCTTATTTTCTACAGTAAAATTATATCTGGCATAGTATGAATCCTGCTCAGTGTGTACAAGAGTAAATGATGGCAGATTCCCCATCTTGTCACTGGTGTATATAGACAGAGGGAAAGAGAAAAACAAAGGCTCCTTGGCTCTGAGGCCTGTTTCTGTGTGTGGCACCACGTCACTCTTCTCTGGCAGTCATGTGATAAATATTGTGTTTCCTGTCTCCTCAACTGTTTTGGAAATTGGCTTGTGTTAACCCTCTGACCTCACGACCCCAGGCCTGGCAGGAGGGTGTGTGTGTGTGTGTGTGTGTGTGTGTGTGTGTGTGTGTGTGTGTGTGTGTGTGTGTGTGTGTGTGTGTGTGTGTGTGTGTGTGTGTGTGTGTGTGTGTGTGTGTGTGTGTGTGCGTGCTTGTGTGTATACAGTATGTGGCAGTTGCAGTAAGAGAGAGCAGGCCCTGACGCTAGCTAGCTCACAATGCCCTCCCCTGTCTCCCAAGCAATAGTCAGGGCTGCCTGAGACATAGTTCACACTGACAGAGATAAGTGATTCCTGCTCTGCTCTGACTGCTCCATACTCAGGCCATTTCAGAAGGCTATGCCAACTGACCACCGCCTCCCAACTCCCCAGGCAGGGACCCCCTAGTAGGAGGAAAGACCTGTACCAACCAATGGAGAGAGGAGGGAGATTATCTCCATGTTGCTATAAAAGTTACAAAATGATTGACTGTCCAAAGATTGACTACAACATTCTCTAAAGTGCTGGTTATTGTCATTTGTGTTTTTCACTAAATGCTTGAAACAAAATGACATTCTAAATGATATGCTTACACACTATATAATCATGCTGTCTTTGGGAATGTCTAGTGTACGTCTAATATACATATGTGCATGTGTGTATGTAGTTAGTGACAGGAGGGCAGAAATCAGGGGCTGAAGAAGGGGAGCAGTTAACCTCCCTGAGTGGTTGGAGATACAGAACAATTGAGTCATTAGGGAACTCCACCGTGACCTCCTCTCCACCCTCTATCCAGATTAGAATTGCCTACGATGCGCTAACAAGCAGGGAACATGATAATGTGCTCTCTCTCTCACACACGCACACACGCACACACACACACGCACACACACACACAACCAGTAGAGTTCTGTCAATTGTATAAAGACTCATTTCCTGACGTTGGAAGACAGTCTATTTTCTCCTGAGAGAAGCCCTTCAAGATGAGAACATGTCATGTGCTGAATACCACACGGACTCATGGGCATGCTAAGCACACACTCATGTCACCTGAATAATGTACTGAAAATAAATCACTGTCTTATCACCAGTTCTTTATCCCAGCGGCCATTGGTTCAGAAAAACCTATATTCTGATCAAGGAGTCACTTCCATAGCCAAAATAAGCATACATATCCTAGGTCTCAGTGATCAGTGTGTGCTTGTGCATACTGTATGCAAGTGTGTGAGTGTGTAAGTGTGTGTATGTGAGCCAAAATGACATCACAGTGGGCCAGGTGGCCAAACGTGTGCCGTCTCAGTCAGTGTCCAATTAAGTTGCGGTAACTTCCACCCTGACATCCGGGTGTATTACAGTCAGAGACACGGAGCAGCGTCCAAACACAACATCTCTCTGTTTCTACTGGCACCCTCCATACTGCAGCCCTGGACAACTCTCATCAGCTATCAACTCTCTTACAGTACAGCAGCTGTGTGTGTGTGTGTGTGTGTGTGTGTGTGTGTGTGTGTGTGTGTGTGTGTGTGTGTGTGTGTGTGTGTGTGTGTGTGTGTGTGTGTGTGTGTGTGTGTGTGTGTGTGTGTGTGTGTGTGTGCATGATCAGTGCGTTCGGAAAGTATTCATTTTGTTACATTACAGCTGTCACTTCCTGACCTTAGTTCCTTTTTATGTCTCTGTTTAAGTTTGGTCAGGGCGTGAGTTGGGGTGGGCATTCTATGTTGTATATTCTAGGTTTTGCATTTCTGTGTTTGGCCTGGTATGGTTCCCAATCAGAGGCAGCTGTCGATCGTTGTCTCTGATTGAGAACCATACTTAGGCAGCCTGTTTTCCCACTATATGTTGTGGGTAGTTGTTTTCTGTCTCTATGTCTGCACCAGACAGAACTGTTTAGTTTTCGTTCATTCTCTTGTTATTTTGTTTTGTGTTCAGTTGAAATAAAATTAACATGGACACGTACCACGCTGCATATTGGTCCGTTCCTTCATACTCCTCCTCAGAAGAGGAGGAAAACTGTTACAGAACGACCAACTAAAAAAGGACCAAGCAGTGTGGTAACCAGGAGCAGAGGGTTCTGGACTCTGGACTTGGGAGGAGATACTGCAATAGCAGCGAGAGCTGAGCGGCGGTGATGATATGAGGCAAGGCAGCGCAACAGGCACGAGAGGCAGCCCCCCCCAAAAAAAATTGGGAGGGGGCACACGGTGAGATTGGCGGAGTCAGGCGATAGACCTGAGCCAACTCCCTGTGCTTTCCTGAAGAAGCACAGTACTGGTCAGGCAACGTGTTATGCAGTCAAGCGCACAGTGTCGCCAGTACGCGCTCATAGCCCAGTGCCATGCGAGAGTGGGCATCTAGTTTGGTCTCCGGTACGCCGTTTCGGCCCAGGGTATCCTGCGCCGGCTCTGTGTGCTGTGTCTCCGGGGCGCTGGGAGGGTGCAGTGTGTCCTATGCCTGCGCTCCACCCGTGCCGGGCGAATGTGGGTATTGAGCCTAAGGGAGAGGTGTGAGTGGTATGCACCAGATCTCCAGTGCTCCCCCACAGCCCAGTTCATCCGGTGCCTCCTCCACGCACCAGGCCTCCTGTAGGTCTCCTGTGGGTCCTGTGGCAGCCCCACACACCAGGCTGTTGCTCCGTCTCCTCCCTCCAGGTTCTCCCGTCTGTCCGGAGCTGTCAGAGCTGCCCGTCAGTCAGGAGCTGCCAGAGCCGCCCGTCTGTCCGGAGCTGCCAGAGCCGCCCGTCAGTCAGGAGCTGCCAGAGCCGCCCGTCTGTCCGGAGCTGCCAGAGCCGCCCGTCTGTCCGGAGCTGCCAGAGCCGCCCGTCAGTCAGGAGCTGCCAGAGCCGCCCGTCTGTCAGGAGCTGCCAGAGCCGCCCATCTGTCCGGAGCTGTCAGAGCTGCCCGTCAGTCAGGAGCTGCCAGAGCCGCCCGTCTGTCCGGAGCTGCCAGAGCCGCCCATCTGTCCGGAGCTGTCAGAGCTGCCCGTCAGTCAGGAGCTGCCAGAGCCGCCCGTCTGTCCGGAGCTGTCAGAGCTGCCCGTCAGTCAGGAGCTGCCAGAGCCGCCCGTCAGTCCGGAGCTGCCAGAGCCGCCCATCTGTCCGGAGCTGTCAGAGCTGCCCGTCAGTCAGGAGCTGCCAGAGCCGCCCGTCTGTCCGGAGCTGCCAGAGCCGCCCGTCAGTCCGGAGCTGCCAGAGCCGCCCATCTGTCCGGAGCTGTCAGAGCTGCCCGTCAGTCAGGAGCTGCCAGAGCCGCCCGTCTGTCCGGAGCTGCCAGAGCCGCCCGTCTGTCAGGAGCTGTCAGAGCTGCCCGTCAGTCAGGAGCTGCGAGAGTCGCCCGTCTGTCCGGAGCTGCCAGAGCCACCCGTCAGTCAGGAGCTGCGAGAGTCGCCCGTCTGTCAGGAGATGCCAGAGCCGCCTGTCAGTCAGTAGCTGCCAGAGCCGCCCGTCTGTCAGGAGCTGCCAGAGCCGCCCGTCAGTCAGGAGCTGCCAGAGTCGCCCTTCACTCCAGCGCTGCCAGAGTCGCCCTTCACTCCGGTGCTGCTGGAGTCTCCCGCCTGTCCAGCGGGTACTGCAGAGATGGTTGTCCTGTTGGAAGGTTCTCCCATCACCACAAAGGAACTCTGGAGTTGTGTCAGAGTGACCATTGGGTTCTTGGTCACCTCCCTGACCAAGGCCCTTCTCCCCCGATTGCTCAGTTTGGCCGGGCGGCCAGCTCTAGGAAGAGTCTTCTTAGTGGTTCCAAACTTCTTCCAAATAAGAATGATGGAGGCCACTGTGCTCTTGTGGACCTTTAATGCTGCAGAAATGTTTTGGTACCCTTCCTCAGATCTGTGCCTAGACACAATCCTGTCTCTGAGCTCTACGGACAATTCCTTCAACCTCATGGCTTGGTTTTTGTTCTGACATGCACTGTCAACTGTGTGACCTTATGTAGACAGGTGTGTGCCTTTCCAAATCATGTCCAATCAATTGAATTTACCACAGGTGGAATCCAATCAAGTTGTAGAAACACCTCAAGGATGATCAATGGAAACAGGATGCACCTGAGCTTAATTTCAAATCTCAAGGTATTTCTGTTTTTTATTTTTTATAAATTTGCAAACATTTCTAAATTTTATTTTTTATTTTTTATGGGGTATTGTGTGTAGATTGATGATGATTTTTGATTTATTTATCAATTTTAGAATAAGGCTGTAACATAACAAAATATGGAAAAAGTAACGTGACAAAATGTGGAAAAAGTCAACAGGTCTGAATACTTTCTGAATGCACTGTGTGTGTGTGTGTGTGTGTGTGTGTGTGTGTGTGTGTGTGTGTGTGTGTGTGTGTGTGTGTGTGTGTGTGTGTGTGTGTGTGTGTGTGTGTGTGTGTGTGTGTGTGTGTGTGTATGTGTACAGTAAAGCAGCAGAAGTGAAGTACTGTATGTAGTTATCATTTACCCAAAGCAATCACAGTACTCATTACCAAGGGGAGGGTGATCACACACGTCAAAATAAATATTTGTATCTGTGTGTAAGTGTGTGTGTTTGTGTGTTTGTACATGCCTGTGTTTGTGCGTGTTTACAGAAAGCAGAGTAGCATGTAGCCCATGTGGTATGTGCATCTGTTACATTCCCACAGTGAGTTAGAATGGATTTTCCGCGATTGAGAGGGACATTATGCTGATGTCGAATGCAATTGGCAAGTTTGAGTGCATTTTCCAACCCCCAAGGAATTGACATGCCATTGTTGATCAAAAGAGTCTCTGTAAGTTATACCAGACCTGGACAAGCAGGAAGCGACTACCTACCTGGCAAACAACTCTGTCAATATGCTTCTACTTTCTGAAGTGAATAGTTTTCAAGATGCAAGTACTAACTATATATTTTGGTTAGCAATTCAGAGAACTTCTCTGACCCCCTCTTCATCACCATCACTTGTCCATTATACGAGGGTCGGTTGTAAAACAAGGCCTAACAGAGTGGTTCTCTAACTGCTAACCTAGTATGCACGTCATCCCGCTAGGCATTACATTAGTCTCAGTAGATACAATCAGTCTGTGTGATGGGAAAAACCCATGATGGTCTGAACCTAGTGACTCACCATTGGCCTAGTTATTCACGTACATGCACCACTTAGTGATAGTGACGCAAAATGATTCTCAACATTACATTTGTCACCATGAATTCCCTGGATGTCACCATCGCCAAACAGAGTAAACAATGGGGAAAACAAAAAGTCATCCTTCCGTGACAACCCAGTGTTTCTCCATGGCAACCAGGAAGTTTTAGAGGACTACTTTAGGGCGGAGGAATGGGGTATTAGGGCCATCCCATAGGGACAGCAGGGATATGAGGACAACGAGAATTTGTCATTTCAGAATACAAGAACCCCAGAGTGTAAACAGTGGCTGTATGTTAGGACAGGACAGGGCTCGGCTCCCGCCAAGAGACAAGGCTCTCTGAGCCCAGAGACTGCTATTAAACATCCTACACTCAGAGAGAGAGAGAGAGAGAGAGAGAGAGAGAGAGAGAGAGAGAGAGAGAGAGAGAGAGAGAGAGAGAGGGAGAGCCTATGCCCTCCGCACCACATCCTCCTGGGTGGTCCCTGTTTCAGGGAGTATAAAAGACTGACAAACAGGCGGACTGTAAACTGTAAACCAGCTCCACAATACACTGGGCCAAAACACAACTAGGACGGGCCATGGAAACACTAGCTACTGCTGGTGAAGGCGGGGGAAAGAAGTGACCGAGAAACAGAGAGGGAGAAAAATAAAATACCTGACCCAACTGTAACGGAAGAACACAGGGAGGATCGGGGAAGATATATATAGAGAGAGAGATATAGCAGAGGCATCAAGTTCTGTCCAGGTTCTGCTTAATGCCTCTATTCAGACAACTGTTTGTTGTAGAACGACTAACATTATAGACCAATTAACATCACATACAGTATAGTAAAAGTACCACCTCCACAACTACCTGCAGGCCTGTTGTTATACTGTAATGTAGAATCAGGCCTGGTACACACTGGGCTGCAGAGGGGAGGAAATTACACAATTTTCCCCTGATTCCAACTGTCAAACGTGAGGATGTGGAGAGATGTTGACCCTGAAGATGAAAGAGAGTAGGGTAACTCAGAGTAGTCACCTAAGTACTGTACACTGTATGTCTGTAGTCTGTGGTTAGTGTTGGGGTTAGGACTCTGCTTCTGGGATAGATTTGGGGTGGCTCAATGACAACAGTTCATAGTTTAGGCTTCCCTGGTGGATATACGACCCTGGAACTACAATGTGTGGTTAGATTATTTCTATTCCTCTGAATCTGCTCAGTGGTCTGGAATGGAAGACAGGGTAGGGAATGGGAGTTGATCGTTCAGAAATGTCTCGACTCCCCCAGTGGACACCCAGGTTGTAAATGTAAAAGAGGATTGGTTCTCATTGACTTCCTAAAGTGCAAAATGTAGATAACAGATGACAGGCAGGCAGGCAGGTGCCCATTCTCCTTTACCACAGGACATTAAAACAAACAAGCAGAACCTCACATCCTGCCCACCAGGCCATGCCATGCTCTGTCACACAGTGGAGGAGAATATCATAGGGCATTCTCTCTGTGTGTGTGTGTGTGTGTGTGTGTGTGTGTGTGTGTGTGTGTGTGTGTGTGTGTGTGTGTGTGTGTGTGTGTGTGTGTGTGTGTGTGTGTGTGTGTGTGTGTGTGTGTGTGTGTGTGTGTGTGTGTGTGTGTGTGTGTGTGTGTGTGTGTGTGTGTGTGTGTATTTCGAAATGGTCAGTCTGAAAAATACTAGTGTCCTGGTTGTGTCGCCTTGACAACATTGACACCATATTCAACATGACAGCTGGATTATATTCCTATATTCCTATATTCCTAAGTGGGACACTGGAAACAAACACACACACTAAAGCACACGCATCACAATTTGCAATGGTTCAATTCAAATGTATTGTGTTTTATTTATTGAATTTATTCAAAATACAATAAGAACTGTTATTTTATATATTTTTTCAGCTCAGGCAGGTACTGGCTATGGAACTTCCAGGACACCTGGCCGTCCGCCTCCACCTGACCGATCCATGATGCCACCGTCCATGCTACAGCCTGGACAAGTAGCTGGATTTATTGATCCATGATGCCACCGTCCATGCTACAGCCTGGACAAATAGCTGGATATATTGATCCATGATGCCACTGTCCATGCTACAGCCTGGACAAGTAGCTGGATTTATTGATCCATGATGCCACCGTCCATGCTACAGCCTGGACAAATAGCTGGATATATTGATCCATGATGCCACTGTCCATGCTACAGCCTGGACAAGTAGCTGGATTTATTGATCCATGATGCCACTGTCCATGCTACAGCCTGGACAAGTAGCTGGATTTATTGATCCATGATGCCACCGTCCATGCTACAGCCTGGACAAGTAGCTGGATATATTGATCCATGATGTCACCGTCCATGCTACAGCCTGGACAAATAGCTGGATATATTGATCCATGATGCCACTGTCCATGCTACAGCCTGGACAAGTAGCTGGATTTATTGATCCATGATGCCACCGTCCATGCTACAGCCTGGACAAATAGCTGGATATATTGATCCATGATGCCACCGTCCATGCTACAGCCTGGACAAATAGCTGGATATATTGATCCACGATGCCACTGTCCATGCTACAGCCTGGACAAGTAGCTGGATATATTGATCCATGATGCCACCGTCCATGCTACAGCCTGGACAAGTAGCTGGATTTATTGATCCATGATGCCACCGTCCATGCTACAGCCTGGACAAGTAGCTGGATTTATTGATCCATGATGCCACCGTCCATGCTACAGCCTGGACAAATAGCTGGATATATTGATCCATGATGCCACTGTCCATGCTACAGCCTGGACAAGTAGCTGGATATATTGATCCATGATGCCACCGTCCATGCTACAGCCTGGACAAGTAGCTGGATTTATTGATCCATGATGCCACCGTCCATGCTACAGCCTGGACAAGTAGCTGGATTTATTGATCCATGATGCCACCGTCCATGCTACAGCCTGGACAAGTAGCTGGATTTATTGATCCATGATGCCACCGTCCATGCTACAGCCTGGACAAGTAGCTGGATTTATTGATCCATGATGCCACCGTCCATGCTACAGCCTGGACAAATAGCTGGATATATTGATCCATGATGCCACCGTCCATGCTACAGCCTGGACAAGTAGCTGGATATATTGATCCATGATGCCACCGTCCATGCTACAGCCTGGACAAATAGCTGGATATATTGATCCATGATGTCACCGTCCATGCTACAGCCTGGACAAGTAGCTGGATATATTGATCCATGATGCCACCGTCCATGCTACAGCCTGGACAAATAGCTGGATATATTGATCCATGATGCCACCGTCCATGCTACAGCCTGGACAAATAGCTGGATATATTGATCCATGATGCCACCGTCCATGCTACAGCCTGGACAAGTAGCTGGATATATTGATCCATGATGCCACCGTCCATGCTACAGCCTGGACAAGTAGCTGGATTTATTGATCCATGATGCCACCGTCCATGCTACAGCCTGGACAAGTAGCTGGATTTATTGATCCATGATGCCACCGTCCATGCTACAGCCTGGATATATTGATCCATGATGCCACCGTCCATGCTACAGCCTGGACAAGTAGCTGGATTTATTGATCCATGATGCCACCGTCCATGCTACAGCCTGGACAAGTAGCTGGATTTATTGATCCATGATGCCACTGTCCATGCTACAGCCTGGACAAGTAGCTGGATTTATTGATCCATGATGCCACCGTCCATGCTACAGCCTGGACAAGTAGCTGGATATATTGATCCATGATGTCACCGTCCATGCTACAGCCTGGACAAATAGCTGGATATATTGATCCATGATGCCACTGTCCATGCTACAGCCTGGACAAGTAGCTGGATTTATTGATCCATGATGCCACCGTCCATGCTACAGCCTGGACAAATAGCTGGATATATTGATCCATGATGCCACCGTCCATGCTACAGCCTGGACAAGTAGCTGGATATATTGATCCATGATGCCACCGTCCATGCTACAGCCTGGACAAGTAGCTGGATTTATTGATCCATGATGCCACCGTCCATGCTACAGCCTGGACAAGTAGCTGGATATATTGATCCATGATGCCACCGTCCATGCTACAGCCTGGACAAGTAGCTGGATTTATTGATCCATGATGCCACCGTCCATGCTACAGCCTGGACAAATAGCTGGATATATTGATCCATGATGCCACCGTCCATGCTACAGCCTGGACAAATAGCTGGATATATTGATCCATGATGCCACCGTCCATGCTACAGCCTGGACAAATAGCTGGATATATTGATCCATGATGCCACCGTCCATGCTACAGCCTGGACAAATAGCTGGATATATTGATCCATGATGCCACCGTCCATGCTACAGCCTGGACAAATAGCTGGATATATTGATCCATGATGCCACCGTCCATGCTACAGCCTGGACAAATAGCTGGATATATTGATCCATGATGCCACCGTCCATGCTACAGCCTGGACAAGTAGCTGGATATATTGATCCATGATGACACCGTCCATGCTACAGCCTGGACAAATAGCTGGATTTATTGATCCATGATGCCACCGTCCATGCTACAGCCTGGACAAGTAGCTGGATTTATTGATCCATGATGCCACCGTCCATGCTACAGCCTGGACAAGTAGCTGGATATATTGATCCATGATGCCACTGTCCATGCTACAGCCTGGACAAATAGCTGGATATATTGATCCATGATGCCACCGTCCATGCTACAGCCTGGACAAGTAGCTGGATATATTGATCCATGATGCCACTGTCCATGCTACAGCCTGGACAAATAGCTGGATTTATTGATCCATGATGTCACCGTCCATGTTACAGCCTGGACAAATAGCTGGATATATTGATCCATGATGTCACCGTCCATGCTACAGCCTGGACAAATAGCTGGATATATTGATCCACGATGCCACCATCCATGCTACAGCCTGGACAAATAGCTGGATATATTGATCCATGATGCCACTGTCCATGCTACAGCCTGGACAAATAGCTGGATATATTGATCCATGATGTCACCGTCCATGCTACAGCCTGGACAAGTAGCTGGATATATTGATCCACGATGCCACCGTCCATGCTACAGCCTGGACAAGTAGCTGGATATATTGATCCACGATGCCACCGTCCATGCTACAGCCTGGACAAGTAGCTGGATTTATTGATCCATGATGCCACCCTCCATGCTACAGCCTGGACAAGTAGCTGGATATATTGATCCATGATGCCACCGTCCATGCTACAGCCTGGACAAGTAGCTGGATATATTGATCCATGATGTCACCGTCCATGCTACAGCCTGGACAAATAGCTGGATATATTGATCCACGATGCCACCGTCCATGTTACAGCCTGGACAAATAGCTGGATATATTGATCCAAGATGTCACCGTCCATGCTACAGCCTGGACAAGTAGCTGGATATATTGATCCATGATGCCACTGTCCATGCTACAGCCTGGACAAATAGCTGGATTTATTGATCCATGATGTCACCGTCCATGTTACAGCCTGGACAAATAGCTGGATATATTGATCCATGATGTCACCGTCCATGCTACAGCCTGGACAAATAGCTGGATATATTGATCCACGATGCCACCGTCCATGCTACAGCCTGGACAAGTAGCTGGATATATTGATCCATGATGCCACTGTCCATGCTACAGCCTGGACAAATAGCTGGATATATTGATCCACGATGCCACCGTCCATGCTACAGCCTGGACAAGTAGCTGGATATATTGATCCATGATGCCACTGTCCATGCTACAGCCTGGACAAATAGCTGGATATATTGATCCACGATGCCACCGTCCATGCTACAGCCTGGACAAGTAGCTGGATATATTGATCCATGATGCCACTGTCCATGCTACAGCCTGGACAAATAGCTGGATATATTGATCCATGATGCCACTGTCCATGCTACAGCCTGGACAAATAGCTGGATATATTGATCCATGATGCCACCATCCATGCTACAGCCTGGACAAATAGCTGGATATATTGATCCATGATGCCACTGTCCATGCTACAGCCTGGACAAGTAGCTGGATATATTGATCCATGATGTCACCGTCCATGCTACAGCCTGGACAAATAGCTGGATATATTGATCCACGATGCCACCATCCATGCTACAGCCTGGACAAATAGCTGGATATATTGATCCATGATGCCACTGTCCATGCTACAGCCTGGACAAATAGCTGGATATATTGATCCATGATGTCACCGTCCATGCTACAGCCTGGACAAGTAGCTGGATATATTGATCCACGATGCCACCGTCCATGCTACAGCCTGGACAAGTAGCTGGATTTATTGATCCATGATGTCACCGTCCATGCTACAGCCTGGACAAGTAGCTGGATATATTGATCCATGATGCCACCGTCCATGCTACAGCCTGGACAAATAGCTGGATATATTGATCCATGATGCCACTGTCCATGCTACAGCCTGGACAAATAGCTGGATATATTGATCCATGATGCCACTGTCCATGCTCCGGCCTGGACAAATAGCTGGATATATTGATCCATGATGCCACTGTCCATGCTACAGCCTGGACAAGTAGCTGGATATATTGATCCATGATGTCACCGTCCATGCTACAGCCTGGACAAATAGCTGGATATATTGATCCATGATGCCACTGTCCATGCTACAGCCTGGACAAATAGCTGGATATATTTGCTTATTTTTTGTTAAGTGGATCGATCTTAGCAGAAGCAAGTCACACTTCTAGTCTGTGCTTTGTTGTCCCCCACGATAAAATCATGGAGGAGACTGTTGATCTGCCTCCTTCGTCTTTTTGATCGTACTTTAGTCACACGCGATATCTCAGACAGCACTGCCCTGATTTTGACGTGTTTTGCCATAGAGATATGGTATTTACAAAATTACACTAACTGGCCCAAGACGGGAGCTAGAGTAAATAACTGAAATGTGTTGGTCATACGCAATATCTCAACTGGCCCAAGGGGGGCGCTGCGTCATTCATGGGAGATGACATTTAATGTTAGCACTGCATCATATTCAGTCACACACACACACAAATGCACGTCTCTTCATCGACTTCAATCCCTATGACAGCCATGCAGACCTTTTTGACTGTATGAGTCTCTGTGTTGAACAAACCAGCCTTTCCTCCTTCCCTTCTAGTTGTCCTGCTTTCCTCCTCTTATTCTCCTCCCTAATTCCTCCCCTTTTCCTCTTCCTCCTCTTCCTCCACCTCCTCTCCTCCCCCTCTCCACACTCCACCTCCCCCTCCGGGGCTCTCGGGTTACCCCACGTTACAGGGCCAGACAAGCTGGGGAGTCTTTCAAAAAGCAAATTACAGGCAATTAGGAGCCCAAAGGATAACATTCAGAATGCAAGGGAGGGCTGGGGAGAGGACTGGGGAGAGGGCTGGGGACAGGCCCGGGGAGAGGACTGAGGACAGGGCTAGGGAAAGAGCTGGGGAAAAGACTGAGAAAAGGGCTGGGGTGGGCTGGGGAGAGGACTGGGGTGGACTATTATTATTATTATTATGGACTGGGGAAAGGACTGGGGTGGGCTGGGGAGAGGACTGGGTAGAGGGCTGGGGTGGGCTGGGGAGAGGACTGGGTAGAGGACTGGGGGTGGGACTGGGTAAAGGGCTGGGGAGAGGACTGGGGGAGGACTGGAGAGAGGACTGGACAGAGGGCTGGGGAGAGGGCTGGGGGGAGGGCTGGGTAGAGGGCTGGGGAGAGGACTGAGGAGAGTCCTGGGGAGATGGCTGCGGAGAGGACTGAGGAGAGGCCTGGGGAGATGGCTGGGGAGAGGACTGAGGAGAGTCCTGGGGAGATGGCTGGGGAGAGGACTGAGGAGAGGCCTCTGTGTGTGTGTGTGTGTGTGTGTGTGTGTGTGTGTGTGTGTGTGTGTGTGTGTGTGTGTGTGTGTGTGTGTGTGTGTGTGTGTGTGTGTGTGTGTGTGTGTGTGTGTGTGTGTGTGTGTGTGTGTGTGTGTGTGTGTGTGTGTGTGTGTGTGTGTGTGTGTGTGTCAACCTAAGCTGACAGAGGGCAGAGAATGACCCCTCCTCACCTCCCCTCAGGCACTGAGGACATGGTCATTGCCCTGCCAACGACCCCAGAGCGGACACATGGACACACACACCGCGCCAGTGCCAGATAAGATAACCAGGCCAATGTCTGAGGGCATTATGACACAAGGTTTTTTCTGTGTCCTGGGAATGGTACATTATCCAATCAGCGCTAAATGGAAATATATAAATAAGGACTGTCACACACCTGATGACACTGCTAACAACCATATCAGAAACTGATGACGGCCCAAAAGAAGTGGTTACACATCCCCACACACACCACTTCTGGTCAATAGCACACAAACATCAAAAAAACATTCACTTCACGTGATCAGCTGTTTGTCAGCTCTCTATTTACACTATGGATGTCAAATGGAACAATTTACAGTTGTTTAATGTAATTCCGTGACATTACTGTAATTTCAGTCATTCATTAATGTGATAAACATAAATGTTATAGCAAAAATCTCTGACAACAAAAACCTTCAACAATTCACCACCAAGGGTGGATAGAGAGAATCTAAAACAACCAAAGAAAATGGACAGAAACGGAGAATGAAAGTACAGATGGAGGATCTTAATTTGATCACTCTTTTGTTGCTGAGAATCTCCCTGCACGGCAGGAAATGTAAACTTGTTTTGTATTCAATGTTTAAAAAGGCTTCTAAAAGTTTGTCATTTCCACTTTGAAATTGATTTTAATGAAAAATGTATCAACCCCTACAAAAATATCCATTCATGAAATAATCAACATAGTAATTCACATTTCCTGTTGCTGCAGGATTTTTTTCCTGATGTTGCAAACATGTTCAAATTAAGATCCTACATCTATAAGAGTCATAAGATTATAGGTCTCCCACACAAAAGAGGCTTTAATGTTGCAACATGGATGCCTGAACCACACTGGAGTAAACCGAAGCATTCTTCAGAGCTGAGACGATTGGAAACTAACATGCTCCTGGGTTAGCCATGTGTGTCCACAGCCGTCACAAATGTATCATTGTGAAACATCAGCGAGCAAAGTTTTAGGAGATTAGATCAAAGATGTGGATATATATTCAGAAAAGATGGAAAACTGTATCTCACTGTGGCTATGCTGCGGCTCTCTCAAAACCCGAACATCTCAAATGAGTCCAATTATGCCACAAGAGCTTTGTGGTGTTAGTGCTAAATTCCCAGTGGGTTTGTGTTCCGTCTGACTCGGGTGCAGAAGGTCATTCTCATCTCACTGATCACTGCTAATGAGAGGTTTCATCAAACAATAAGGAAAATACAGGGATACAAGCAAACGACTCCAGATGCTCATACCTATTAGTCAGCATGCTTTGTGTAGAGTGTCTACCTTTCAACAAAACTACATTTCTACACATTGTTTCATACTGTGAAGTTTCACTGCATACAATACAGAGCAGTGACGTAGCCATAAATTCATTGGAAGGTGGGCTTGCAGCTAACAATTTTACACATCTTGCCATGGGGCAAAGAGGAAGATTTGCTGTTTTGAAGGTCATTTCCTGCAATTCTACACATTTTGCCATGGGGCAGAGAGGTATATGTGCAGTTTCATAGCTAATCTCATGCTATTCTACACAAAAATGAACATGTTTAAAGCTAATTAAAGCAAACATATAGGTGTTGACTGTGATAAAGGCATTGGATTATGAGCTGTCTTGTTCTCTAAATGAACAAATTAAATAGGCAGTGGCATGGTGCATATAGCCATAGAAGCATAGTGACACATGCCTGAATACAGTCATATCCGTGGCTTATTCGGGGGTGTGGCTTTCAGTTAGTTGTTTTTGGCAACCCATGCCGTGAGATTGAATGTCATTCCAGTTCATCAGTTCTGTTATATTTCATCTAACCCTGTGCACTGCTTGCTATGGATTCTATCTGAGGGTGTTTGCATGTTTGGGTAAAAAGACAAATCATGTCCAGGATCTTTTTGGGTTGTTGCTCAGTCTGATTGGGTGGGCCCAGCTTTCCAGTACCTATGCCCCTTGTACACATGTGTACACAATAATTTGGCACGGTGTCTGAAAAGTGTTAAACATATCCATTCTTCTGTTGGGTAATTAGAGAGCTCTTAAAACTGATCGCCGTGGATCCCCTGAGAGGTCTGAAATGTTAGGAATAGGCACAGTAAAGCCTGTCTGAAGTTCACTAAACACTGTGTGTGTGTGTGAGTGTGTGTGTGTGTGTGTGTGTGTGTGTGTGTGTGTGTGTGTGTGTGTGTGTGTGTGTGTGTGTGTGTGTGTGTGTGTGTGTGTGTGAGAGAGAGAGAGAGAGAGAGAGAGAGAGAGAGAGAGAGAGAGAGAAAAGAGAGAGAGAGAGAGAGAGAGAGAGAGAGAGAGAGAGAGAGAGAGAGAGCTGTGCACACACCAAGGAGCCAAAATCATAATTCCAGGCCTATCATTGTAATCACAGCTCCATCAGAAAATGGATTTTGTCAGAGCACGTCAAGTCCATTAAGAACTGGCGCAGCAAGATGCTGAGCAGCTGTGTGCACTCTCTGTCTCTCTATCTTTGACTCTCTCTCTCTTTCCCACTCCCTCATTCTCTCAGGGCTTAGGATACAGCCAGGTCACCGTGAAACAAGTCGATATTCAACGTCCATGCATGTCTGAGGACATCAGGAGATGATGTGGAAATCGGACACAGTGAGAGCTGTTACCTTCAAGTAGGATTTGGTTTTGCTAGGGCATTGTGGATGAGGATAGCGGATGGGCGTAAGAATCTGCCTGTGATTCCAAAGGTTGCATGTTCGAATCCAGTGATAGAAAGTTGTTTTTGATATTTTTGTTTTAAGCCAATCCCAAACCTTAACCCTTACCTTAACCATTCAGAGTTAACGCCTAACCTTAAGACTTTGGAAGTACAGTAGTGCCTAAACTTAACCCTAACCTTAAAAATGTGGAGCTAATGCATAAACGTATCCTTAAACACTTTGAAATGTAACATTTTCAACAACTTAAAAATGTGACATTTGAGAAACATGGATGAACGTCTAATTCTGACATGAGACTGCGAGACCTAGTTGCAGGATGAGGGGGCTTGTTAACTTCTATGTAATTGTTGTTGTCTGTTGGATTGTATTTATGTGTATTTTGTGTGTCTGTGTGTGTGTACGTGCATGTGTAGCAAGAGAGAGAGGGAGAGTAAGAGAGTGAGTGAGAGAGGGAGCGAAGGAGAGAGAGGGAGTTTGAGAGAGGGAGCGAGGGAGAGAGTGGTGCAGGCTGGGGCTGGTTTAGATTAGCTTTCTGTCCTGTTGAATCTGACAGTGGTGACATGTGCTCTGCCCCGGTGGCCTTAGCCAGTAACAGCCGTTTGTGTATGTATGTGTGTACGTCAGGCAGATCACTCAAGAGTGAAATTGGATGTATATCCTTGTCCTGGGGTCGTTAGGAAATGCCTTCAATACCGGACACCAGGAACAACAGTGATTGCTATAACTGTTAAGGTGTTATGAATGGGGATGGTGGATCAGTCGTGTGTTCAATCCCAGTGATAGACACTCATTTTTATTTTATTTTATAACACTATTACCTTACCTTAACCATTCAGAATTCATGCCTAAGCAAAATTGTTTTGAACCCTATCCCAAACCTTAACCCTTAACTTCGAAATGTGATGTTTGAAGAAACGGAACAATGCTGAGCAGGAGGAGTCAACACAGGGTGTCCAAAATAGAAATGTGAAGTTTGGAGAAACGTGGATATAATTATGCAATAAGACTGTGAGAGCTTGTTGGTGTGTGTGGTGTGTGGTGTGTGTGTGTACCTCCCGCTTCACTGCCGGCCATACGGAATGCAGGGAATGCTTCTGGCTCTGACCCCACCCCTGTCCTGTTGGCCCGGCCCATTCCAGAGGGACAAGGGGGTAGGGGCTGTTGGGAGAAGCAGTGACAGCTCAGTAACACTCACCAGAGCCTGCCGTCCCCCGTCGCAGAGTGGCATCGCCTACCCTTTTCCAGAAGAGAGAGTTTATTTTTGCTCATGCTCTCCCCAGTGCCGGCTATAGAGGACCACCGAGCACGGGGCCCCTCTCCCTCTGCCCTGCCCCTCCACTCTCCTCCACTCCCCTGACCCGGAAAGAGATTTATTGGGGGAAAACGAAAGAAAAATTATCTGTGACCTCCACTTAGCCAGGAGTAAACACATGACTGGTGTGGTTTAATCAGAAGAGCACAGTCTTCCCTCAGCAACAGAGCACCAGGTTTATGGGATAGTTGTAAACAGGTTGTAATATGTGTTTCTCTGGCACAGACTGGGGAAAGTGAAGATGTTGTGGCTGTAATGACTACGCTGCCATGTAGTAGGCGTTTATATCATATTCCTGGTAGGTGATGGTTTTCTGGTTTTCTCTAAGTAAAGTGTGTGTAGGTACACTCAGTCATCTCACACGAGTCCTTACATCTGGAATTAAAGGTAGTGTTCACTAGCCAAAACGGGTCCCCTAAAAAATGTAGCACAATTGTGTTTTTATGCTTTTTTATACGAATTCCAATTTGCATTTGTAAGTGCTTAAGATCCTGGGCCACATCTTTAAATAAGGCTAAAATAATTCTAACTATACTATAATCATAGGTTGAAGGAGATATGTTACGGTTATGGATTTCAGTCACGTCAGTTCAAGCTCTTGCTTATAGCTTTGTAAAATAGGACAACCTATCATTCAGAGTATCTCCCTCGGAAATCAAATCCAATCTTCCTGTCTGACAATTAAAACACCTGGCTGATGACTATCTGTTTGACATTGTATTTATTTGACATGGGGGGAGGCCAGACCACTTGTTTGGCTTGTAAAATGCAGTTCTCAAAGAGTAGGCTTGGAGTGTGTTTTCTCTGGACCTGTGGTTCCTCCAGCCTCCAATAAGCATTTGCAGCAGGGATAGGACTGGGATAGGACTGGGATAGGACTGGGATAGGACTGGGATAGGACTGGGATAGGACTGATACTCTATAGGCCGCAGATCAAAGGGTCTTTCCCTTCTGTCTTACAGAAAAATGTTAAGATCTGATGTCAATATTCTACTGTACCCTGAAATTACAAACCCATCAGTTATCTTACAGTAAATTAACTTAACATGCTAATATGTTTAGCTTCATATCATATCATATCATTCTATTATATACTATACTTCAATAACCTATGAATAGTACCTAAACTGAGTTTTGTCAAAAAACATATGGTGATGAAATGATTTGGTGTCACAGAAATGTACAATGTTAAACACAAACCGATGGCAAAAAGTGAGTTATTCCATCAGGACGTCAAGAAAACAGGTGTGAATACGTACTGATACACTGAGTGGGAGTGAGATGAGATATTGTGTTAAACGACTGTTATTACACAACTACTCATACCAATGCCAGTGATTACACAATTAGGAACACTTATCACTGAGTCAGACAGTTCAGTGGAAGAATGCAGATTCTCTGGACTATTGATTCAGCTCCCCACTCTGCTCTCCTTCCTTCCCTTCCTCCTCCTATCCATCTTTCTTCTCCTCCTCTCCTCTCCTCTCCTCTGCTCTCCTTCCTTCCCTTCCTCCTCCTATCCATCTTTCTTCTCCTCTCCTCTCCTCTCCTCTCCTCTCCTCTCCTCTCCTCTCCTCTGCTCTCCTCTCCTCTGCTCTCCTTCCTTCCCTTCCTCCTCCTATCCATCTTTCTTCTCCTCTTCTACTCCTCTCCTCTCCTCTTCTACTCCTCTCCTCTCCTCTTCTACCCCTCTCCTCTCCTCTCCTCTCCTCTCCTCTCCTCTCCTCTCCTCTGCTCTCCTTCCTTCCCTTCCTCCTCCTATCCATCTTTCTTCTCCTCTTCTACTCCTCTCCTCTCCTCTCCTCTCCTCTCCTCTCCTCTCCTCTCCTCTCCTCTCCTCTCCTCTGCTCTCCTTCCTTCCCTTCCTCCTCCTATCCATCTTTCTTCTCCTCTTCTACTCCTCTCCTCTCCTCTTCTCTCCTCTGCTCTCCTTCCTTCCCTTCCTCCTCCTATCCATCTTTCTTCTCCTCTTCTACTCCTCTCCTCTCCTCTCCTCTCCTCTCCTCTCTTCACTTGTCCTCTCCTTTCTCCTCTTGTCCTCTTCTCTCCTCACTCTGACCTCAGTCTCTGACAGCTTCTCGGCTCTGGGACCAATCAGCAAACATGAGGACAGACATCTCTTCTGAGAAAGCTCAGCGTGAGAATCCTGTGAATAGAGCTGAAGCATGAATAAGCCATTTTGAACAAACAGACGGTGGGTACATGCAGTACACAACTAGGGCAAAACAAACAGCATGCTGCCTCCCAGGGGCTCGGCAAGCGCTGACCCAGCCCCAAGATCAGCTCCCTCAACAGGGCCATGGTTGTGTGGGGCCAGGCCTGGTCCTTCCTGTCTAGACCAGGGGAGATAGGGTTAATGAAATGCTCAACGCCATCTGAGCGCTGTCTGTGGCATCCATCCTCAGCTCGTTCCCCCTGAAGCAGACCGTCACAGCTAGGGAGCCCGACACACACACCTCCGTCTCTTTCTCCCTTGGTCTCTTTCCCTCATTCTCTATTTCACCCCCCATCTCCTCTTCATCCCCTCCACCCTCCTTACTTACACTCTGTTTCATTGTGGAATTCTAACTCCCCTCCAGCTGCCTACACCTCTCTCTCCTCTCTGGCCTCTCTTCTCGACTCTTCCCCCTCTCCATCTCTCTGTCAGTGAAGAAGCATCGTTTATGACAGTCTGAGAGTAAGAATAAATGGTGGTCAATAGTTCAGCGTGTTGGCTCATCCAGCTTTGTAAATATGGATGACTGGGCCCAGCTACGATGGGGAAATGTGTGTGTCTCAAGCAGCAGCAACAGTGGGCGGTGGGTGGCCAGGCCTGCCAACAGAGCACCTGGACGGTGTTAATCATAGCATAGCATAAACACTGCCCCGGACCGGCCCGCCTCGGCCCCAGACACCCAACACACGGCCCCGTGAGCTGTTCCTCCTTTACCGCATACACACGCATCCAAGCAAGCATGTAGCGTTGCACGTACAATAACATGCATCTACACACACACGTACCATTACGCATGCATAGAAATACACACACACGTACAAGTACGCGTTGAAAATACACACATACATGGACACATGTTCAGATGCCGACATACTGCACGCATACAGATACATATTTAACATCAGGTTTATAATCTTATAAAAAATAGAGGATCTTCATTTGATCACCCTGTTGCAGGAGAACTTTCCTACAATGTAGTGTATTTGAGTTTTAAAGAGGCTTCAAAAAATGCATCAACCACTACAAAAATGTCAATTTATTATAATCCATGTAATAATTCACATTTCTTGTTGCTGCAGTGTTGCTGCAGGATTATTTTCCTGCTGTAAACGACAAAAAATATATATAAAGATCATGTACCTGTAGTACAAGTCATGTTAATTTCACATTTTACATACCAAATACACAACATACCAAATACACAACATACCAAATACACAACATACCAAAAACACAACATACCAAATACACAACATACCAAATACACAACATACCAAATACACAACATACCAAAAACACAACATACCAAATACACAACATACCAAATACACAACATACCAAATACACAACATACCAAATACACAACATACCAAATACACAACATACCAAATACACAACATACCAAATACACAACATACCAAATATACAACATACCAAATACACAATATGCCAAATATACAACATGCCAAATATACAACATACCAAATACACAACATACCAAATACACAACATGCCAAATACACAACATACCAAATACACAACATACCAAATACACAATATACCAAATATACAACATGCCAAATACACAACATACAAAATACTCAACATACCAAATACACAATATACCAAATATACAACATGCCAAATACACAACATGCCAAATACACAACATACCAAATACACAATATACCAAATACACAACATACCAAATATACAACATACAAAATACTCAACATACCAAATACACAACATACCAAATATACAACATACCAAATACACAACATACCAAATATACAACATGCCAAATACACAACATACCAAATACACAACATACCAAATACACAACATACCAAATATACAACATACCAAATACACAACATACCAAATATACAACATACCAAATACACAACATACCAAATATACAACATGCCAAATACACAACATACCAAATACACAACATACCAAATGCACAACATACCAAATACACAATATACCAAATATACAACATGCCAAATACACAACATACCAAATACACAACATACCAAATATACAACATACAAAATACACAACATACTAAATACACAACATACCAAATATACAACATACAAAATACTCAACATACCAAATATACAACATGCTAAATACACAACATACCAAATACACAATATACCAAATACACAACATACCAAATATACAACATACAAAATACTCAACGTACCAAATATGCAACATACCAAATACAGGACAGATATCAGAAAGCAGCTGAAGGTTAATGTCTTACAGTACCGCCACTTCAAGTGCATCAGTCTGAGCAAAGCAGACAGTCTGTCCACCATTTGGATCCCAGAGAGCAGACATCAGGAGGAAACAAGGTTTCATTTCAGAGAGGATCCATTTTGTGCTCCAACGCCCAGCAGTAGAGACATCCTCCATTAACTAAGAATGCCATTACAGTCCCACTACCCAAGTACCCACTGCTAAGCCCTTCTGGGCAGTGGAAGGCAGTGTGTACAGCACTATATGTGGCTCAATGGCATAGTGTACTATTTAGTATAATGGTATATTAAAACTTGAAATGTGATTCAGATGGAGTAGATTAATTAGTGGATTTGTAGAGGAAGCGCTGTGCGCGGTGTTTGGCTGTTTTGATGAGTCCCATGAAATTGTAATAGTTTATTTTTTTACAACTTTTTATGTATGATCTGTTGTGGAAAAGATACCAAACTTACTTAGAAAAATGTACATTTAATTAAGATAATAAGAGAGAATGGTTGATGACATTTCGACCAATGTCTGAGGGGTATTCCACGAAGTAAGCTAGATCTATTCAGGGCTTTCTAAAGCTAACCAGCTTCAGTTAACTTCACATTCCAGTTCAGGCTTCATCCGTACTATGACGGTGGATATTGCTCGTCCGCCTGCCGCTAACTCGTGTACATGCTCGTCGAACGCCCAACTCTTCATTGAGATAACGCTGAAACATAAATTATTGGGCGAGTCAGTGCCACATTTTAATTTGTGCCAAAATCAAAATGAAACTAAAGTTATCTTGAAAATTCAGCAGGCTATGGTATGAAATAGCCTTTTAGAAGTGGCATCTTTATTGTATTACTTATTGTTAATAACTCCTTTGGTGTGCTTTGGTGTGTTTTGGTGTGCTTTGGGATGCTTTGGTGTGCTTTGGTGTGTTTTGGTGTGCTTTGGGATGCTTTGGTGTGCTTTGGGATGCTTTGGTGTGCTTTGGGATGCTTTGTGTGCTTTGGTGTGTTTTGGTGTGCTTTGTGTGCTTTGGTGTGCTTTGGGATGCTTTGTGTGCTTTGGTGTGTTTTGGTGTGCTTTGTGTGCTTTGGGGTGCTTTGTGTGCTTTGGTGTGCTTTGGGATGCTTTGTGTGCTTTGGGGTGCTTTGGGATGCTTTGTGTGCTTTGGTGTGCTTTGGGGTGCTTTGTGTGCTTTCGGGTGCTTTGGGATGCTTTGGGTGCTTTGGTGTGCTTTGGGATGCTTTGTGTGCTTTGGTGTGCTTTGGGGTGCTTTGTGTGCTTTGGGGTGCTTTGGGATGCTCTGTGTGCTTTGGTGTGCTTTGGGGTGCTTTGTGTGCTTTGGGGTGCTTTGGGATGCTTTGGGGTGCTTTGGGATGCTTTGTGTGCTTTGGGGTGCTTTGGGATGCTTTGTGTGCTTTGGTGTGCTTTGGGATGCTTTGTGTGCTTTGGTGTGCTTTGGGGTGCTTTGTGTGCTTTGGGGTGCTTTGGGATGCTTTGTGTGCTTTGATGTGCTTTGGGGTGCTTTGTGTGCTTTGGGGTGCTTTGGGATGCTTTGGGGTGCTTTGGGATGCTTTGTGTGCTTTGGGGTGCTTTGGGGTGCTTTGTGTGCTTTGGGGTGCTTTGGGGTGCTTTGTGTGCTTTGGTGTGCTTTGGGGTGCTTTGTGTGCTTTGGTGTGCTTTGGGGTGCTTTGTGTGCTTTGGGGTTCTCATCAATGGCACAAGCACCTTTTCCCCCACTGCTTTCAATAGTTGTATTATTAAGTCATACACAATAATTGCATTGCGTGAAGTTTACAATGCATTCTGTCATTACTACATGTGATATGTTTAAAAATGACTATTTTAAAATGGGGGGATTAATGACATATTTATTCTGTCCTTTTCCTCAAATGAAGGGGATGATGACGCAATCTTTGCAAGAGGGAGGGAATCTGATTTAATTGCTTCTCGACTAGTGACTCAGTTATTTCATTCAGCTTAAGTGGAGTTAGTTCTGAAGGATTTGTTGCCATAGAAATGTACCTGGCTAAAATGTGAAACACTTTCGTATGACCAGTTATTCCGAGTATAACTCAGAGTTGACCAAAGTTACCTCACTAACTCCTCAAACCTGCTTCGTAGGATACCCCTCTAGCCTTCTTCAAGTCCCCATATTTTGGTTCCAGTTTCAGAGCTGAATGTTAGTATTTTAAGTAGCTCTCTCACACACTAGCTAACCTCACCAACACTATTGTTTCACTATCAGAGACATTTCCTTCCCTGTCACATAATGAAATACAACCATTTTCAGTATCATATTTCGCACACACACACACACACACACACACACACACACACACACACACACACACACACACACACACACACACACACACACACACACACACACACACACACACACACACACACACACACACACACACACACACACACACACACACACACACACACACAAACACACACACACGCACACCCACGCACACACACGCACGCATGAATACATACATACATACAGGCACATATGAACAAACACACATACACACACATACACAGACACGCATGAATACACGCACAAAAGCGAGTGCACACACACACACATAGACACACATTCACACAGAGGAAAAATACCTTTTCACTGAGATCCTCACTTTAACCTCAACTGACCAAAACAGTGTAAATCATCACGGTGGCTCACAGCCACAACAGTGTTTATCTCTGTGAGTCCTGGAGAAGGATAATGTATCATCATCACTGTCACTTTGCATAAAGTCAACCTTTTAATAACTAAACACACAGCCACATTCACAGATGAATACACGTCAGACAGCCAGGAGTCTCCACGCTCTCCAGAGGAGGGGGCCCTTGGTCAAGTGCAGCTCCCCAGGATAGGGGAGGGTTTCTGGGGTAGAGGAGTGTCCATGCCTGGCCTGGACACTGGATAACCTGGATGCTTTATCGCAGTGTGTCTGGGATGGGGTAAACACAGTCAACCTGCCATGCGAGGGAGGAGATGGAGTGTGTGTGTGCGTGTGAGTGTGTGTAGTACGGGTGCAATGTGTTCTGGTGTGTATGTGTGTGTGTGCTGGCGTGTATGTGTGTGTACCATGTGGGGGAGAGGTATTATCTGTTTAAACTGCCTCAGCACTGCTAGGCCACACAGCAGGCCAGCAGACTATTAGAATCTTACACAACCTGCACCCCTCTCATATCTGCCATAGTTAACATTTTTGGAGGAGCACAACTGTTGGATTACATTCCCTATGAGTCAATGATCCAACCTGTCAGTGTGTGACAGAGTGGCCCATGCAGCCAAACCTACCCTCAGTCTAGCTGCTGTGAAGAGAGACCAAGGCCCTGTTAAACAAGGCCCTGTTTTCACAACTACCATCCCCCATAATCCTGAGCTCATCCATCTTTCCAGCCTGACCTGACTAAAGGGACAAGATGCTGTATATTTCTCCTTCGGAGTCTGAAGGTACATTCTGAGAATTGTTTGGTTTCCCTCCTATGGGAATAACCCATCAATCTGGCAACCGCAGCGTCCAGCCATATACCTGGCATCCCGGCCACAACCACACAACCACAAGACACCAGACAGACCACAGTTTTACAGGACAGAGGAAAAGACCCACAGCTTTCTGTGGATGGAGATGATGAGAGTGAAAGGGGGAAAGGGAGGAGAGAGAGAGAGAGAGAGCGAGAGGGGAGGGGAGTGAGAGAAAATCTGAGCCACACGGGTCATTTTAACAAAATATCTGATTTCCCAGCAAAGGACATGGGGTGAGGGGGGTGGATGTTGGATTACCGTCAGTGGACTAAGAATTGGGTAGAGCTGAGAAGAGTCATGAACAATATAGAAGGGGAGGTGAATACATATGATTTGTTACACCTCTTCTCCACTGCCATCTCAAAGCAGCTGCAGTACCTTGCTCTCAGCCCATTAGAGCATCTTCACTAATACCCCACATTGATGCAGTACACTCAGAGTCATCACTGATACCCCACAAGCACAGGGCAGTGTCTACCACAGATTACATGTCTCACACACATCTTCTGCAACCTCTCAGCCCACAAGGTTAAGCTCCAGAGGTTGCATATCTGTAACACACACACACACAGTGACCCATATAGCTGTGAGCCCCCAGCCCTGCTCCATCCACTCACACATTGATTAACCCTGTGAGTGTTTGCCCATTAGAGCCTGATCTGCACAAATCAAACCAATATGTGAACTCTGTGATTACAGTCAGAAGTATTAACACGCCTTTCACTCAGAAACCAGAGCCAGGCGCATTCCATTGGCTCTCGCCTATCTTTGGAATAAAATACAAATATGTCACGATGAGGGAGGGAAAATGTTGGGGGGTGGTGGACTTTATCAGGCGGTAACATTTATTCACATTTTCCTTCAATTTTTATGATTTGGGAGCATAAGGCGCACACACACACATACACATGCACACACTACAGCACCCACACACACACACACTGACACATAATCAGTTGTGAAAATATTTTGCTAACGTCAACTATCCAGAGGTCACTTAAGCTGCGCCGCTCTCACAAGTGGGCTCCAGATCAGAGGAGAACACTGTAGTCTACCCCACCTTCTCTGCTGCCAGACCTCCCTGAAACCCACCAGCCTGCCCTGGCGGGGCCTGGCTGCCTTTCACCTGTAAAGACTCTGGCTCCTCTAGAATACGAGCCAATAACCCTGCAGGGCGAAGGGAAGCCATACAACAGAGTCTTTCTTAGTGTACAGACAGAGACCTCGACACTGAGCTACTGCCAAAGACATAAATGCCCTTTGTATCATTTACACTGTCCAAAAACCCCAAGCAAAAGAAAATAGGGAGAGAGGGAGAGACATTGGAGTACAATGGCTGCATAGTGAGGTAAAGGGGAGGTAAAGGGGAAGTTGTTTGACCACACTGTGTGGGTGAGGCCACAGAGACGTTAGGCTACAATGGCAAAGTGAGGATGTGTATTTACTCTGGGGGAGATATTCCTCTGCCCTTCCCCATCCTCATCCACACGCTGACTCAATGGCTAATATGAGTGGAAACTATTGGACATTCACTCTCTTTCCCTCTCCTTTCTACCACACCCTATTTTAACCACTCAATTGACTTGTCTGCGACTTAAAACTCTGTTTGCTATCTTGAATCAAACCGAAAATATGGTGTATTCCCAATTCAAAATAGTTATCTTTTTTCCTTTTTTAAATGGTGCAAATTGAAGAGTCATATTTTGGCGATGGACTGATATGATGATATCACCCATCTCCAAAAGAGCTGGTTGGCATGGATGTTAGACTGAACAGGAAGTGAGCATTAGGAACAAATTGGCAAGAGGAAGGAAATGTTTAAGTCCAGAGATGATAGCTCGCTGGTGATTCTTCTGCAGCATATCGGATTGTTACACAACCATTTAGTTAATCTTGAGGCCAGTAACGTGCCTCAGATAAGGGCAATACAGACAACCTAGTACTTGAAAAAAGTGCAATATGCATCAATGTTGTACGTGTTTGTTTGAAGTACACTCAACCCGTGACCAAACAGATAGAACATGAGGAGGTACGGTACAATCACAAAGAGATACACTCAACCCGTGACCAAACAGATAGAACATGAGGAGGTACGGTACAATCACAAAGAGATACACTCAACCCGTGACCAAACAGATAGAACATGAGGAGGTACGGTACAATCACAAAGAGATTCACTCAACCCGTGACCAAACAGATAGAACATGAGGAGGTACGGTACAATCACAAAGAGATACACTCAACCCGTGACCAAACAGATAGAACATGAGGAGGTACGGTACAATCACAAAGAGATTCACTCAACCCGTGACCAAACAGATAGAACATGAGGAGGTACGGTACAATCACAAAGAGATACACTCAACCCGTGACCAAACAGATAGAACATGAGGAGGTACGGTACAATCACAAAGAGATACACTCAACCCGTGACCAAACAGATAGAACATGAGGAGGTACGGTACAATCACAAAGAGATACACTCAACCCGTGACCAAACAGATAGAACATGAGGAGGTACGGTACAATCACAAAGAGATACACTCAACCCGTGACCAAACAGATAGAACATGAGGAGGTACGGTACAATCACAAAGAGATTCACTCAACCCGTGACCAAACAGATAGAACATGAGGAGGTACGGTACAATCACAAAGAGATACACTCAACCCGTGACCAAACAGATAGAACATGAGGAGGTACGGTACAATCACAAAGAGATACACTCAACAGAACAGGACTGTACATATTTCTGCAGCACAGTGCTCAAAATTAAATAAAATAAGATAATTAAGCAAATCAACATTTGAGCAGTCCATTTGTGTCATTTTATGCAAGTTGAGGATAACAAGGTAATTTATGTTGAAAATACAACCAAGTTAATTCTCTCCGTTCAATATCTAACTTCACCAGTGCTTTGTTGCAACCTTACCTTCTAGTATTTCATCCACAAGGAACTAGGATCCTCATAGACCCCCCACTTCTGGAACCATCACCCATTCTCCAGATCCCCTACCTCCCCCTTTCTCCCTCCATGGGGTGGCCAGCCGAAACGTGTCCCATCAGCCAGCGTGGTGAATGGGAGGACACGCTAAGGCTTGGCCCTGCTCTCCGTTTACAACTTCATTCAGGTGGATTTGGATCCTTGGCCAGATACCATATGTACGCTGGACCCCGACACCAAAACACTTCACGTATGACTGGACTGAACATCCCTACCCACACTCAACCCACACTGCTTTTTCCTTTCTCTCATACCTTTACTACCTACAGTTCCTATATCCCTGCCAGCCTCCTACACTCTGACTGACTGGGAGATTCCATTGACCTCTGTGGCACCGGGGGGTAAACGATCTGGGCAATAAAGTGCATAGCAAGGTTGAGAATGGCAGGTCAACCAACTACCATTGATGGTTCAGCAAACAACTGAACAACACCAGATCAAACCATGAGTTCATGTACTTTCAAGCTCCACACTCAGGGCTAAAAGGTTAACATACAGTAGCCTAAATGAAGTCAAAGTGACACATTACGTAAAGGCTACAAGGTTAACATTGATGTTATGACCCACACAGTCAGTCTCTACCTGTTATTCCAGGAGGGGAAAAAGTGGGACAAAAGGTATTTACAGGAGTCTGCCCCAACCACCGTCTCCATCTAAACCCCTTTCCCCTACCTCACCCGTGTGATGCAACATTCCTACCTTATTGACGAGTTTCAGTTGGAGATGGGATATGTAACGTGGCGCGCCCATCCGAGCGGGTGGTAAAGTGCACATGTGGGCAGCAGATCTGTAACTGTGGCGTTTTGGAGAATCTTTCTCCACACAGGTTTAGTCTAGCAGCCCGGTGGCCCCACATCTGGCCACTCTGACCACCAACACCATCATCACAACCACCACCTCCACAACTACCTCCACCACAGTAAGGCACGTGTGACCCTCTACCCCTTCCCTGCTCCGTTTTATGTGTGATGTAATTGCCTTAATCTTAATCTTGCCAGAAAGGGGGATACCTCATCAGTTGTCCAACAGAAATGTGTCTTCCACATTTAACCCAACCCCTCTGGATCAGAAAGGTGCAGGGGATGCCTTAATCAACATCCACAGCACCTGGGGAACAGTGGGTTAACTGCGTTGCTCAGGGAAAGAATGACCACTTTTTACCTTGTCAGCTCAGAGATTCAATCCAGCAACCTTCTGGTTACTGACCACTAGGCTACCTGCCATCCCTGAAGCAATTGGGGATCCTTAATAAATACAAGTACATGAATTGTGAGTGAGTAATCGACCATGAGAGTATCAAAACAACATTTCATCATTCTTTATTATAGCAGGTAAATGATAGTGTAGTGTTGGCAAGAGACACCAGTGCATGCACACATCTTGCATTGATGAAGGTTGGTGTTGATTAGCAGTTTCTTGTTAACTTTACCACTGTTGGCCAACGGTAGCTACTGTACTGTAACGTTAGCTAGATCAATTATCCTGTTATCTGCCAACTCCTCGATGTGAAATGGCTAGTTAGTTAGCGGGGTGCGCAGTAATAGTGTTTCAATCGGTGACGTCACTCGCTCTGAGACCTTGAAGTAGTGGCTCCACAAAAGCCACTAAAAAAAAAAAGCCGCGAAAGTAACAATGCTTCATGGGTGACTGTTGTCGGTGTGTGCAGAAGGTCCCTGGTTCGAGCCCGGGTACAGACCAAAGTTAAACTGTTACACTTGCTGTTTGTGATATCCCACCGGTCTTGGTTCTGTGTTTATTCCATCAGGGGATTTTATAGAGCATATAGTGCTCACTGCCTGTAGTTCTATTATCAACTTCATATGACTCTTCGCTCTGGCAGTGAGATACACTGAAGGAGCTGAGCTCTAATGCTAAAACTATTAAGGGTTATATTTTCTAATACATGTTTAAACATACATGTGGTGTTTCCTTTCTGAAATGAAAATAATCCAAACTGAAATCTAAAACTGTGATTATTTTTCAATAATCGAAACGAAACCGAACCGACCTCAAAAAACACTAAATCGCTCAGCACTAAATCTCACGTGATTTGCTGATAAGCCATCACTCATAAAACAACTAGGTAGGCAGGACCTCCACTCACAACAAAAGCCTGGTCCTAGATCTGTTTTTACTTTTGCCTACTCCATTGTAATTTTCAAGATACACATGCATCCATTTGCATGACACAGAGTTGCCAAGAGGCAGAAACAGGTTAGCACCAAGGCAAGATAAATGAATGCCCTTCCATGTTCCCAGTGCCTCTTCTTTTCATTGTGAGCACCATACTAACATTAGAACGTGTCAACAACAAAGCATTTATACAATGTTTGACTTTAGAACGTTGTTGCTAAGAGTCAGAGTTAGTGTTGATCTGAAACCAGTCTGTGTCATTTCCATGGTGATTCTAAATCATAAGAACACACAGTGCATTGATATTTTAATAATGATATACAGTACAATTATTTATTTTGTTTTAATGGAAGTAAGATAAGATTCATTACATTTAAGTCATTTAGCAGACACATGATTGGAGGAGATAAGATGTATTATCAATTTATTTATGAATACCTTGTTCTTAAATCAATTATTTAATTAAACTACCACATAATGGTGGTGTGTCTTTTTTTATTGTCTGTCTGTCTGTCTGTCTGTCTGTCTGTCTGTCTGTCTGTCTGTCTGTCTGTCTGTCTGTCTGTCTGTGTGTGTGTGTGTGTGTGTGTGTGTGTGTGTGTGTGTGTGTGTGTGTGTGTGTGTGTGTGTGTGTGTGTGTGTGTGTGTGTGTGTGTGTGTGTGTGTGTGTGTGTGTGTGTGTGTGTGAGGGTGTAGGGGGTTATAAACAGGGATGGAGCAGAGCTGTCTCTCATGGTCTGCCTGTGCCCAGGCCTCTCACAGTGCCACACACGAGGTACAGCATTCTGAACCTGCTGTCGTATACTCCATTTACATTACATTTAAGTCATTTAGCAGACGCTCTTATCCAGAGCGACTTACAAATTGGTGCATACACCTTATGACAACCAGTGGAACAGCCACTTGCATCTAAATCTTGTTGGGGGAGAAGGGGGGTGAGAAGGATTACTTACCCTTACTTACCCTATCCTAGGTATTCCTTGAAGAGGTGGGGTTTCAGGTGTCTCCGGAAGGTGGTGATTGACTCCGCTGTCCTGGCGTCGTGAGGGAGTTTGTACTCCCTATCTCCCTATTTTAATCTCTCCATCTCTCTCATACTCTCTCCTGTAATCCTATTACTTACTATATCCCAATCTACCCAGTCCTCAACCCAATGGTCAACTATTTAGTATACATGAAGGCATTACTGATAAATACATCAGAAATATACAGTATTTCTTATATATTATATGAGAAGGCACTTTTGTAAACATGTAAATGTAAGAGGCTGGCAGCACTCCCCCACCCCCCATCTTCCTCCTCAAAGTACAGTATATATTTCCCCCACCCCCATCTTCCTCCTCAAAGTACAGTATATATTTCCCCCAGCCCCCATCTTCCTCCTCAAAGTACAGTATATATTTCCCCCACCCCCCATCTTCCTCCTCAAAGTACAGTATATATTTCCCCCAGCCCCCATCTTCCTCCTCAAAGTACAGTATATATTTCCCCCACCCCCCATCTTCCTCCTCAAAGTACAGTATATATTTCCCCCACCCCCCATCTTCCTCCTCAAAGTACAGTATATATTTCCCCCACCCCCCATCTTCCTCCTCAAAGTACAGTATATATTTCCCCCACCCCCCATCTTCCTCCTCAAAGTACAGTATATATTTCCCCCACCCCCCATCTTCCTCCTCAAAGTACAGTATATATTTCCCCCACCCCCCATCTTCCTCCTCAAAGTACAGTATATATTTCCCCCAGCCACCTCACACATAAGACTTATGTTCTTTTTCCCAGTCATCAGATCATTTTCCACTACCCTCCATCCCGCCTGAGATTCCTCTCACATACACATACACACGGGAGATCGGGAGTGCCGGGGCTCACATGCAATGACAGAATTCCAGCTGCGATGTTCGGATGTCCTCTCTTCCTGCTATTCTATACATGTCACCAGGCTGTTCTGTATGGTGCTCTTATGGGAGACGAGCTGGCGAGAGATTTGTCTGCGTCAGGCCCTGAGAGGTGCTCATACACACACACACACACACACATTCACACGCACACGCACACACACACACACACACACACACACACACACACACACACACACACACACACACACACACACACACACACACACACACACACACACACACACACACACACACACACACACACACACACACACACACACACACACACACACACACACACACACACACACACACATATCCCCTGAGGGGGGAAAAGTGACTGATCTGTCACTGGGCCCAGGTCTGTTGTAGCTGCAGGCCTGGCGTCTCCAGCCTGATGGCTTACTCTGTCTGAGTCCCTGACTTACAACATGGAAAAGGCCAGCCTGGGAGGTCCCGGGTCTTTGGCTGACGGCTGATGTGATAGGCCAAGTCAGGATGTGTTTCCAGTGGCAGGTTTCTAACCTCACGACAGGCTGAAGAACCTGTAGAGGAAGTCATCATCACCCTTTGGCCCTCTCTGTCTCATTGGAGTGTGTTACTCCATGGCGTAACAGGTCTCTACAGTTCTCTACCTCCAGTGTGTTATATCTCCACCGACTAGTTATAGATCTATCAGCATTTGGCTTTGAGCTCAATGTTGACTGAACATCACAGCCAGATTTCTCTTTCTACCTCTGACCACATTCAACATTTATTATGTTAACAGGAATCTATATACAGCATCTGACAGCCTATAAGAACAGTACCTCACGGTGTTATATTGGCCAGACGAGTCAAGCAGGAATCAGACAGTGCTGTAATAGATGTCATTTCTCCCTGTAGCTCTCTATAAATCATAAAGGCTCGTTATTCATCAATCATTTCCATTCAAAAGCCGTCCAGCGTTTTAATTGTTCCCATCTCGCTGCGGGCTGAGTTCCTCTGACAAGAATATGAATCGTTCCTGTGGTTAATGAGCTCTGACCATCCCTCCCAGCCTAAGAAATACGCAAGACCCCACGCCTTCACTCATATATTCCTACCTCTCTTTTTTTCTATATTTCTTGCTTTCTCTGTATCCCTCTCTCTCACTCTCTCTGTCTCCATACCTTTCTCTCTCTTTTTCTCTTCCTGTACCCCTCTCTCCCTCCTCTACCTCTCCCTCCCGCCCCGGCCTGCTGATAGAATTAGGCAGCTCTTGAACCATACTGATCACACTTCCTGATGCAATTACCGTTAACCTGTGTGGGCCAGTCATCCCAGCATGCCCTGGGCTCAGGGGGGTGGAAATGAGGGGGGTGGAAAACACTTCAGTAGACAGAAAGAGTTTCAGCAGGGAATGGTGAGAGAATGGCACAGGGGGTGAGGAGGGGCGAGGAGGCACTGATCTGTTTTCACAGATTGAGAGCAGTCAGGAATTACCCACTTGGAATGAAATGTTAGGAAATGTTACATTACAGACAGATGTCCTTCAGTCTTATGTGGAAACCCTGGGGTCCAGTTACACACACTGTATACAGAGAGACAGGGAAGGAACCAGAGATGAAGGGGGGAGAGAGAGAGAGAGAGAGAGAGAGAGAGAGAGAGAGAGAGAGAGAGAGAGAGAGAGATGGAGGGCTTTTGAGATGTAACGAAAACCAGGATTCTTTAAATTCATAGTAATTTGGGTGTTGTTACAGAGCTCTATTTTCAGGACATCATTCAGATAGTCATATGTAGAGCTCTATATTCAGGACATCATTCAGATAGTCATATGTAGAGCTCTATATTCAGGACATCATCCAGATGGTCATATGTAGAGCTCTATATTCAGGACATCATCCAGATGGTCATATGTAGAGCTCTATATTCAGGACATCACCCAGATTATCATATGTAGAGCTCTATATTCAGGACATCATCCAGATGGTCATATGTAGAGCTCTATATTCAGGACATCATCCAGATGGTCATATGTAGAGCTCTATATTCAGGACATCATCCAGATAGTCATATGGTCGTGGGTAGATGCACATTTTATCCATTCATTCATTCAAATGTTTAAATATTAAAACAGGTCTTTAGAATACTATACAACAACTGGCAATCATGGTCATAGCTAAAATCTCCCAGCAAATAGAACACAAACATTTTTGTTTAGGGCGTTTTCACATGAAATACTTTTTACTTTCACAAGACCTGACAATAACTGGTTCAGAGTACGATTTGCGAAACGTACATTCTACATGAAGTTAGCAAGCTGGCTTGTTTACATCAGTCACAAATGTCCACACTACCTGGTTCTCAGGTCCTGGATATTGGACCGGCTACTCACGGAGTTCCAGGATTCGTTTCATGCAGGGTTTGTTTGCGTTTGACACATGCTTACTAATAACGCGGATTAGGGTCCAAATGCTCTGGGATCCAGATCATTCCTGGGATATGTGAAACAAAATCCTTCCAGTCCTGTCATTTAGCCAGTCTCCTCCAAATCAGCGTATCGCTTTATTCGTTACCACTCTCCACTGGACCAACTTAAATATTATCAGGCTGTTTGTTTTCAGGGCGGTCTGCTTTAGATCTAATTAGCACAGCATCATGATGGCCACTCAAAGCCAGCTGAATCCCCTGCAGCTCAGACCAGGACCGGACCAGGAAGCAGTGGAATGCTATCCCCAGAGGTCAGCGTTCCAGTCTCCTGGGTTACGGGTGCTGCTGAGCTGGGGCTGGGGCAGGGTCGAAGGTCAGCAAAGGCTGGCTCATTCTGCTCTGCCCTGGCGCCTGCCGGCACAGCCCTCAATTTGTAAAGAGACAGAGGGCAACCCCAGAGGGCCTCCCTAAGCTTTCCTGGCCAAACACAGGGCTTAAACACTACCTTCTGTCTTTACCCTTGCCTCCCCCTACCTCCCCTCTGTCCTCTCCATGTCTTCCCAAGCCCTAAAACTACAGTCTAGAACCAACCAACCCCCCGCCCACACACACACACACACACACACACCACCGCCATGCCAAACCACCCTTAATAAGAGGAATTCCCCCAGGCAGGGAGCAGGGTAGGGGGTGAGGGGGGCAGGTATGCCGGCGTCTCCGCCTCATTACTCAGTAGATTTATGTAGGATCATACATGCTGTGTGTGGTGGCACACTCGGCCGCTTAACTCCTTGACCCGCACTGTAAATAAGGAAATTAATAAATAGGAAGTTAATCTATCTGGGGATAGAGGTGGATCAGACAAACACAGCTCTCTAATACACCAGGGTGAAGGGCAACACAATCTCGCAATATTTCAGCAGTGTTTTTGTGTGGCTGAATTTGTGTGAAAAGACAACAAAAAATAATTGCGACTTAATTCATATGAAAATACCTTTTTGGGGACCAAATTTCGGAAACAATCTTTTGAAAGATATTAGAGCAATGCATGATGGGCAATGGTGTTCTACACTGTCCCAGATTTTTAGTCCCACATTTATATAAAAATTCAAAGATAACTTGTGAACAACCCAACATTGATAATCAACCAGGTTGTCACCAAAATAATTGGAATATAATAGTAGCCTTACGTAGTTTTTGGGGATACTGGTGCACTTGTAGTCAGAAAGGCCCTTTTTCCATTTAGGCAACAGTAGATCTACACAATTTCATATTTCGTTACACAATTTTCTTCATAATGTATTTAACACAAGGCTCCACTTTTTCATGTACATTACACCATTTCTTTCATAGTGCATTTTATACAAGGCAATGTAGAAAATTATGACAGTTGCCAGATTGGAGAAAAAATATAGATCATTATTTTATACAGTTTTTTGTATCGATGAAGGTATTTGATTGGGAAAAGGGGATACATTTTTATGATGGGAAATTATAATACACACCATAATACACACACATGCACACAAACACTTACACACATACAGTTGAAGTCGGAAGTTTACATACACCTTACCGAAGTACATTTAAACTCAGTTTTTCACAATTCCTGACATTTAATCTGAGTAAAAATTCAGTCTTAAGTCAGTTATGTTCACCACCTTATTTTAAGAATGTGAAATGTCAGAATAATAGTAGAGAGAATTATTTATTTCAGCTTATATTTCTTTCATCACATTCTCAGTGGGTCAGAAGTTTACATACACTCAATTAGTATTTGGTAGCATTGCATTTAAATTGTTTAACTTGGGTCAAACATTTCAGGTAGCCTTCCACAAGCTTCCCACAATAAGTTGGGTGGATTTTGGCCCATTCCTCCTGGCAGAGCTGGTGTAACTGAGTCAGGTTTGTAGGCCTCCTTGCTCGCACACGCTTTTCAGTTCTGCCAACAAATGTTGTATAGTATTGAGGTCAGGGCTTTGTGATGGCCACTCCAATACCTTGACTTCGTTGTCTTTAAGTCATTTTGCCACAACTTTGGAAGTATGCTTGGGTTTCATTGTCCATTTGGAAGACCCATTCGCGACCAAGCTTTAACTTCCTGACTGATGTCTAGAGATGTTGCTTCAGTATATCCACATAATTTTCCTCCTTCTTGATGCCATCTATTTTGTGAAGTGCACCAGTCCCTCCTGTAGCAAAGCAACCCCATAACATGATGATGCCACCCCTGTGCTTCACGGCTGGGATGGTGTTCTTCGGCCTGCAAGCCTCCTCCTTTTTCCTCCAAACATAATGACGGTCATTATGGACAAACAGTTCTATTTTTGTTTCATCAGACCAGAGGACATTTCTCCAAAAAGTACGCTCTCTGTCCCCATGTGCAGTTGCAAACCTTAGTCTGGCTTTTTTATGGCAGTTTTGGAGCAGTGGCTTCTTCCTTGCTGAGCTGCCTTTCAGGTTATGTTGATATAGGACTCGTTTTACTGTGGATATAGATACTTTTGTATCTGTATCCTCCAGGATCTTCACAAGGTCCTTTGCTGTTGTTCTGGGATTGATTTGCACTTTTCGCACTAAAGTATGTTCATCTCTAGGAGACAGAACGCGTCTCCTTCCTGAGCGGTATGATGGCTGCGTGGTCGCATGGTGTTTATACTTGCATACTATTGTTTGTACAGATGAACATGGTACCTTCAGGTGATTGGAAATTAACCCCAAGGATGAACCAGACTTGTGGAGGTCTACCATTTTTTTCTGAGGTCTTGGCTGATTTCTTTTGCTTTTCCCATGATGTCAAGCAAAGAGGCACTGAGTTTGAAGGTAGGCCTTGAAATACATCCACAGGTACACCTCCAATTGACTCAAATGATGTCAGCCTATCAAAAGCTTCTAAAGCCATGACATCATTTTCTGTCATTTTCCAAGCTGTTTAAAGGCACAGTCAACTTAGTGTATGTAAACTTCTGACCCACTGGAATTGTGATACAGTGAATTATAACTGAAATAATCTGTCTGTAAATAATTGTTGGAAAAATGACTTGTGTGATGCACAAAGTAGATGCCCTAAACGACTTGCCCAAACTATAGTTTGTTAACAAGTAGTTTGTGGAGTGGTTGAAAAACGAGTTTTAATGACTCCAACCTAAGTGTATGTAAACTTCCCACTTCAACTGTACGCACTTTGTTTGTATTCATGTTATAGTCAACTCTTGACTTTTGTAAGAAAATATTTGTATCTAGTTATCATGTATTCATGATCTTAAACTGGTTAAATGTTTGCAGTTTGCGTGTTTCAGTAATGATTAACATACTGTAGTTAAATAGTCATAAATCTCTACTTGATTTAGCTTTTGGTATATTTGGCATTTTTATACATATTCTGTATTTCCACTGAGGAAAGCAATAATTAATCATCACTGTAACGGCGTTCTTCGTTTGTTGAAAGAGAGTCGGACCGAAATGCAGCGTGGTGGTTACTCATGTCTTTAATGAAAGAATCGCGGTACATGAAATAACTGATACAAATACAAAACAACAAAACGGAACGTGAATCCTAATTACAGCCTATCTGGTGAAACTACACAGAGACAGGAACAAGCACCCACGAAATACAAAGTGAAACCCAGGCTACCTAAATACGGTTCCCCATCAGAGACAACAAGAATCACCTGACTCTGATTGAGAACCGCCTCAGGCAGCCAAGCCTATACTAGACACACCCCTAATTAACCACAATCCCAATGCCTACAAAAACCCCAATACGACAATACAATAAACCCATGTCACACCGTGGCCTGAACAAATAATTAAAGAAAACACAAAATACTAAGACCAAGGCGTGACAATCACACTACCATAAATAAATGGACACTACCTGTTATAAAAAGGAAATTTCCCCCCGTAAACAAATGCTGTCAAATTTTCAGTCTCAAACCATTCGGCTGTGGGTTTCTATGTCACAGTGCATTTGGAAAGTATTCAGACCCCTTGACTTTTTTCACATTTTGTTACGTTACAGTCTAATTCTAAAATTCATAAAATATTTTTTCCTCTCATCAATCTACACACTGCCCCATAATTGCAAAGCAATAACACGTTTTTAGAAATGTTGCAAATGTATTAAAAATGTAAAAAGTGTTCAGACCATTTACTCGGTACTTTGTTGAAACACCTTTGGCAGCGATTACAGTCTCGAGTCTTCTTGGGTAAGATGCTACACCTGTAGAGTTTCTCCCTTTCTTCTTTGCAGATCCTTTCAAGCTCTGTCAGGTTATATGGGGAGCGTCGCTGCACAGCTATTTTCAGGCCTCTCCAGAGATGTTCATTCAGGTTCAAGTCAATACATTCAGAGACTTGCCCCGAAGCCACACCTGCTTTGTCTTGGCTGTGTGTTTAGGGTCGTTGTCCTGTTGCAAGGTGAACCTTCGACCCAGTCTATATTAAATATATTTTGATTTGTTTAACACTTTTTTGGTTACAACATGATTCCATATGTGTTATTTCATAGTTTTGATGTCCACTATTATCCTACAAGGTAGAAAATAGTCAAAATAAAGAAAAATCCTTGAATGTGTAAGTGTGTGCAAACTTTTGACTGGTACCGTATATTTCCAAATTATCATTGAGAATCAGTTGAAATATGAATAATGTGTGAATTAAATATAAATCACAAATAAATAATGAGAGAAAAATGAGGGGGCTTGAGTATTTATATTATATTTTTAAAGTAAATAATTATGGGTTTTTAAGATTCAAAAAGTAAATAGAGGGAAAAATATATTTTCCAATTTCCAATGTCAAAAAACTGTGATAGCTGTCAGTCACTAATGTTCAGCCTAATAATAAAGGTAGCAAAATAATCTGTGTCGTTCCACCAATTCTGTGCCTTCTGAGAAGTGTAACTGCTTTTCCCATCTCAAGAGGTTCAAGGTGCAATATGCATTAAAGGTGCAATATGCAGAAATTGTTATAAATAATTACAATTTACCATTAACACTGGAGTGATAGATGTGCAGATGATGATGTGCATGTAGAGATACTGGGATGCAAAAGAGCAAGAGGGTAAGTAATAATATGGGGATGAGGTAGTTGGGTGTGCTATTTACAGATTGGCTGTGTACAGGTACAGTGATTGGTAAGCTGTTCTGACAGCTGATGCTTACTAAAGTTAAAGAGGGAGATATAAGACTCCAGCTTCAGTAATTTTTGCAGTTCGTTCCAGTCGTTGGCAGCAGAGAACAGGAAAGAAAGGTGGCCAATGGAAGTGTTGGCTTTGGGGATGACCAAAGAAATATACCTGCTGAAGCGTGTGCTACGGGTGGGTTTGGCGACGAATATGTAGTGAGGGCTAGCCAACGAGAGCATACAGGTTGCAGTGGTGGGTAGTATATGGGGCTTTGGTGACAAAATAGATGGCACTGTGATAGAATACATCCAGTTTGCTGAGTAGACTTTTGGAGGCTATTTTGTAAATGACGCCGAAGTCAAGGATTGGTAGGATAGTCAGTTGTACGAGGGTATGTTTGACAGCATGACTGAATGAGGCTTTGTTGAGAAATATGAATGTAACGGCGTGCGTAACTGGTGGCAGTGAAGTCAGATGCAGGAGAGCAGAACTAGGTAATAGCCGGAGCAGTTTAATACGAAACCAACGGCATAGAAATAACCATCATGGGTACAAAACCCGACACGCACCAGTATCAAATGTGCATAAGCACAACAAACAAACAATTCCACACAAAGACATGGGGGGAACAGAGGGTTAAATACACAACACTTAATGAGGGAAATGAGAACCTGGTGTGCTGGAAAACAAGACAAAACAAATGGAAAATTAAAAATGGATCGGTGATGGCTAGAAAACCGGTGACGCCGACCGCCGAACACCGCCCGGAAACGGCGGGTGAACTCCGTGAAGTCGTCCAACGCCGCATCTCCTTCTCCCCACACGGCGTTAGCCCACTCTCCCTGGGTGGCAGGAGATGAGGGCGGACACCCTCTTCCTTCACGAGGGAGCCGGGTAAACAGTGCCCAGGTATAGGTCCAGCTGTAGCAGGAACCCCTGGCCTCGTGCCACTGTCCCATCATACTCCCCGGGAAGGGTGAGACACATCCCACTGGAACCGGGTACAGGAGAGAAGAGTAGCGGGAACCCCTGTTGTGCTGGGGGAGGCGCTGGAGGGATTCTCTGTCTCTCCCAGCAGTCCAGGGTTTGGACGACGCGGTCCATGGCGGTGCCGAGATGGTATATCATCGCTGCTTGCTCCAGGACGCGCTCCTCGACCCCTATATCAGGGGCACCTGCTCCGGCTAACTACATGTCCCGTGTGGAATTCTGAATTGGCGTGCGTAACTGGTGGCAGTGAAGTCAGATGCAGGATAGCAGACCTAGATAATAGCTGGAGCAGTTTAATACAAAACCAATGGCATAAAAAGAACCATCATGGGTACAAAACCTGACCTGCAGCAGGCAGCCAAGCCTGCAGCAGTAACAAATGTGCACACGCACAACAAACAAACAATTCCACACAAAGACATGGGGGGAACAGAGGGTTAAATACACAACACTTAATGAGGGAAATGAGAACCAGGTGTGTATGAAAACAAGACAAAACAAATGGAAAATGAAAAATGTATCGGCGATGGCTAGAAAACCGGTGACGCCGACCGCCGAACACCGCCCGAACAAGGAGAGGAACCAACTTCGGTGGAAGTCGTGACAAGGAAGCTGATTCTAGATGTAATTTTGGATTGGAGATGCTTAATGTGAGTCTGGAAGGAGAGTTTACAGTCTAACCAGACACCTAGGTATTTGTAGTTGTCTACATATTACATACATACAAGTCAGAACCATCCAGAGTAGTGAGCATGCACTTAGTTTTACTAGCATTTAAAAGCAGTTGGATGGCATTGAAGCTCATTTGAAGATTTGTTAGCACAGTGTCCAAAGAAGGGCCAGATGTATGCAGAATGGTGTCGTCTGTGTAGAGGTGGATCAGAGAATCACCAGCAGCAAGAGTGACATCATTGATATATACAGAGTAAAGAGTCGGCCCGAGAATTGAACCCTGTGGTACCCCCATAGAGACTGCCAGAGGTCCCGACAACACACTGTACTCTATCTGAGAAGGAGTTGGTGAACCAGGCGAGGCAGTCATTTGAGAAGCCAAGGCTGTTGAGTCTGCTGTTAAGAATGCAGTGATTGACAGAGTTGAAAGCCTTGCCTAGGCTGAATAAGATGGCTGCACAGTACTGTCTTTTATCGATGGTGGTTATGATATCATTTAGGACCTTGAGCGTGGCTGAAGTACACCCATGACCAGCTCAGAAACCAGATTACACAGTGGAGAAGGTACAGTGGGATTCGAAATGGTCAGTGATCTGTTCGTTAACTTGGCTTTCGAAGATTTTAGAAAGGCAGGGCAGGATGGATATAGGTCTATAACAGTTTGGGTCTAGAGTGTCTCCCCCTTTGAAGAGGCGGATGACCGCAGCAGCTTTCCAATCTTTGGGGATCTCAGACGATATGAAAGAGAGGATGAATAGGATAGTAATAAGGGTTGCAACATTTTTGGAGGATCATTTTAGAGGGTCCAGAATTTTCTAGCCCAGGTGATTTGTAGGGATCCAGATTTTGCAGCTCTTTCAGAACATCAGCTGTCTGGATTTTGGTAAAGGAGAAGCGGATCGGGGCTTAGGCAAGTTGCAGCAGGGGGTGCTGAGATGTTGGCCGGGGTAGGGGTAGCCAGGTGGAACGCATGGCTAGCTGTAGAAAAATGATTATTGAAATGATGATTTATCGGTTTCCTATCCTCAGTGCAGTGGGCAGCTGGGAGGAAGTGCTCTTATTCTCCATGGACTTTACAGTTCCCAAAACGTTTTGAAATTTGTGCTACAGGATGCAAATTTCTGTTTGAAAAAGCTAGCCTTAGCTTTCCTAACTGATTGAATATATTGGTTCCTGACTTCCCTGAAAAGTTGCATATCGTGGGGCTATTTGATGCCAATGCAGAACACCACAGGATGTTTTTGTGCTGGTCAAGGGCAGTCAAGTCTGGGGTGAACCAAGGGCTATTTCTGGTCTTAGTTCTCCATTTTTAGAACCGGGCATGCTTATTTAAAATGGTGAGTAAAGCACTTTTGAAGAGCAACCAGGCATCCTCTACTGAGGGGATGAGGTCAATATCCTTCCAGGATACCCGGGCCAGGTCGATTAGAAAGGCTTGCTCGCTGAAATGTTTTAGGGGGCGTTTGACAGTGATAAGGGGTGGTCGTTTGACCGCGGACCCATTACGCACGCAGATAATGAGGCATTGATCGCTGAGATCCTGGTTGAAGACAGCAGAGGTGTATTTAGAGGGCAAGTTGGTCAGGAGGATATCTAAGAGGTTCTCCATGGTTACGATTTTAGGGTTGTACCTGGTAGGTTCCTTGATAATTTGTGTGAGATTGACGGCCGGGATGTTAAGCATGTCCCAGTTTAGGTCACCTAACAGTACGAACTCTGAAGATTGATGGGGGCGATCAATTCACATATTGTGTCCAGGGCACAGCTGGGGGCTGAAGGGGGTCTATAACAAGCGGCAACGGTGAGAGACTTGTTTCTGGAAAAAGTTTAAGCTTGAATTGTTTGGGCACAGACCTGGATAGTATGACAGAACTCTGCAGGCTATCTCTGCAGTAGATTGCAACTCTGCCCCCTTTGGCAGTTCTATGTTGTCGGAAAATGTTATAGTTACGGATGGAAATTTCAGGATTTTTGGTGGCCTTCCTAAGCCAGGATTCAGACACGGCTAGGACATCCAGGTTGGCGGAGTGTGCTAAAGAAGTGAATAAAATAAACTTAGGGAGGAGGCTTCTAATGTTAACATGCATGAAACCAAGGCTTTTATGGTTACAGAAGTCAACAAATGAGAGCACCTGGGGAATGGGAGTGATGCTGGGGGCTGCGAGGTCTGAGCCTCTACATCACTAGAGGAACAGAGGAGGAGTTGGATAAGGGTATCTCTAAAGGCTATAAGAACTGGTTGTCTCGTGCATTCGGAACAGAGAGTAAAAGGAGCAGATTTCTGGGTGCGGACGAATAGATTCAAGGCATAATGTACAGACAAGGGTAAGGCAGGATGTGAGTACAGTGGAGGTAAACCTAGGCATTGAGTGACGATGAGAGAAGTTTTGTCTCTAGAGGCACCATTTAAGCCAGGTGAGGTCACTGCATGTGTGGGGGGTGGAACAAAAGGGCATAGGCATATTGGGCAGGGCTGGAGGCTCTACAGTGAAATAAGACAATAAACACTAACCAAAACAGCAATAGACAAGGCATATTGCCATTAGGGAGAGGCATGTGTAGCCAAGTGATCATAGGGTCCAGTGAGTAGCTAGGCGAGCTGGAGACACGGCGATTCAGACAGCTAGCAGGACGGGGCTAGAAGGCTAGCAGATGGGCCTTCAGGGGACGTCGCAACAGAAGAGCCTGTTGAAACCCCCCGGACAGTTACATTGACAGACCAGTCGTGATGGATCAGCGGGGCTCCGTGTCGGCAGTAAAGGGTCCAGGCCAATTGGCAAAATAGGTTTTGTAACCCAGGAATTGGCTGACGGATCTCTTCGGCTAGCCGGGAGATGTGCCTAGCTCCAGGCTAGCTCCAAGCTAGCTCCAGGCTAGCTCCAGGCTAGCTCCAGGCTAACTGGTGCATGCTTCGGGACAGAGACTTTAGCCAGGAGTAGCCACTCGGATAGCAGATAGCTAGCTGCGATGATCCGGTTTAAAGGTTCAGAGCTTGCAGTAGGAATCCGGAGCTCTGGTAGATACAAAGCAGTCCGATACGCTTGGGGTTGATATCACACTGTGCGGACTGACAGAAATTGACCGGCCTGAGGCTGGCTGATGTCCGAATTAACGGTGATGACCTCTAGCAGTGGCTAACTGACTACTAGCTAGTAGCTAGTTAGCTGGCTAGCTCCTGATGGGGTTCCAGTTCTAAAGTGCAAAAAATAGCAGATCTGTACCACATTGGGCGAGGCGGGTTCCAGGAGAGTATGTTCAGTCAGTAGATGGAATTTGAGATTAAACATATATACGAAATATATACCAAGAAAAATATATACAAGGGACAGGACAAGACCAGACAAAACAGACTGCTACACTCCATCCAAACCGCTGTGAAACATCATTTCAATATCCCAAAATATTGTATTTTCAGCTGTTTGGAGCTTCTGTGCAAAACCGAAAGGAAAAGATGAAGAGAATGGGAAAGCATAGCAACCCCCTTAACCCCTAGAAGTTACGGAGAGTGCACAGAGGGACATGTCAAAATGCTGAATATCGGCACTTCAGCAAGTCTTTATTAATATAAAACATCTGATTGATTAAAGGCTCAGTGCAGTCGAAAACTAGATTTTCCATATATACGTACTTTCACACTATGAGGTTGGAAGAAGACTGTGAAATTGTGAAAATTAGAATTGCCTGAATTTCAGCCTGTTTTGGTGGGATGGAGTTTTGGCCTGCCTGGTGACATCACAAGGCTGTAAATTAGGACCCGATTCAGACTTTTCTTATGCACTTCGCAGTAGTTGCTATTCAAACTTACCTTTCTGAGTATACTTGCATACTCCCTTAAAATACCTTTGCTTGAAAACCCATAGCCAATATATGCTTCCTCAAAAGTCAGATTTATTTGTAAATAACTAATGGAATCTGTCATTCATTTTGACATATTTGTTGAGGAGATCTTAGTCGCCCAATTTTACATCTAACTAAATCTAACTAAATATGGACGGAACGGTTCAGAATATTAGGGATCAATGAAAGAAAGCCATGTAAATAGACATATATTCGTCTCCTTTTCAGCACAAATTGGTATATTGAAAAATTATCTTATATATTATTTAGGGTTATGAAATTTTTATGAATAAAAAAAAACAGGTTTGGAGAGCCTTTAGTGCGAAATATATTGGTGAATCAAAAATACAGTGGTTTGACTTGTCCTGAAAGTTGACATATTCAATTGTTCAAGCCAGCAAATATTGGAAGGTGAGAAAAGTGTACAATAAGGTTTGAACAGTAGTCCTATAAATAAACCCTAGTAATCCTCACTAATCATGGAACTGTGATGACAAAAGTCCAGTTGTCCTGAACCCTGTGCCAGGCTCCAGGTTTAAACTGCTACCAATGATCTGTGTTCCATAATGATTCAAATAGGCTACATGTCCCAAATTATTGCACAACTTCTAATAAGTTAGACTAATACTGTATGATCCACTATTGCTAGCGATCCTCAGGAACAACCACAGGACCGTGACAGAGAAAAGACAGGTAAACTGACGATGCAATGGAATGATGCAAAATGTAAGGAAAGGAACACTAAAGTGACAGCTAGAAACGACTGTGGATTTAACTGATGGTTCCTACCATGTGGATGTACCAGATGGTTCCTACCATGTG